>NW_028280849.1:232500-532500 GCF_059751285.1 Brachycentrus maculatus
ATTTTATATCTATGGACTGATGAAATTAAAATAAACATTAAATCAAATATTTTACAAGATATGTTAGACTTATGGTTTTGGTTTTATATTTGCTAGTTTTTTAAGTAGTTTCAGAAAGTATTGTGAAAAGGTGTATCATGTATTATTTTTAAATCTACACAGCTTACTAAATATCCCAGAAAAATATTGCATTTAGTGCATTTTAACCGGCAAAAAATGCGTTGTGTTAACTTACGGCTACAATAACTTGCACAAAATAAGGATTATTGTAAACATGAAGCTTTCATTTCAAATTAAATGTAAACCAACCAATGATAAAAGGCCAAAATACCATGTTACTAATCCTAATCTCCTTTTTATATTGATAATGTAACGATTTCATGAGAATTGTGCAAAGTTGTGTGGGCTTGAATTGAATCACCGAATTGACACATTTAGTGAAAGGATTTTACCAATAATGCATGTTTTTTTGTGCATTTCAGAAAATATTGGTCTGACCAAGAAAGCTCAATAAAGGCTGTAGAATTTTTGGGCAATGTTAGTTTGGACGACTTCACTAAAATACAAAAAATACTAAATCTATAAATACACATTTATTCGTTAAACACATACCATTTAAGTACATAAATTAAGAATGTTATTTTATATTTATTTAAAATAGGTACGTAAGTAATAAATTTAGCAATTACTTATGCAAGATTTTTTGTAAATAATTTTCATTTTAATATTTAAAGTTTAATAGCTAAGAAAATCCTCGTAATATAAATTTCTGATAAGGACAGAGATCCCAGATTAAAGGAGGTAAACGTAGTATATTTAAAAAAATAAGTAAACAATACCTTTTCTTCAAAATGCAAAAACAACATTTTCTGCCCTATAGCGAGTAAATATTTAGTTAAAAATATGCAGCTTTTGCTGGGATATAGTACATTTTCTGGGCATTCCGAAAGCATGCACATCTGAAAATTGTCGACTTTTGATATATGACGTTGTTGAAAGAAGTGAGCGAAATGTAATATGTAATGAACTTTATATGCAATCGAAAACAGTGTTTCTTGACCTGGTTTTCTAACGATGGCGATGCTTGGTTTTTTTACGTTTAAAATTAGTCTTTATGAAGAAACGGTTAGCTTTGAAACCGGTAGACATTATAATTAAGTTATAATAACATATTTGTTGTGATTTTAAAACAAAGTTCCATTTTAATTTAAAAAAAATTACATATAGTATGAAGAGAGCTTGTTAAAAATATATTAGAGAAGTTTAATTCAAAACTTCTCCAATCCTTTTATACGAATCATTTTATTATAAAACAGTTCCACACTGAAAAGAAATTTCAGCGAAGAAATCCAAATGTAAGTATTACAATCTTCCATAAATACTAAGTTCCATCTTTCATCATCCTTCTTCTCTCCATTCTTCATCATTCTACCCGCCAAATCGCGGATAAGGCTGTATCCACCGCCATTATTCACTATATCTTTTCATATGCTGGAACAGCCTTCGGTTGATGGCCGACTGGGTGTAAGAAAAAAAAACCTGGATACTATTATTTTGTATTGTGTTTGCGAGATACTTCTGGTCCATTTGTCGATCGTCGCGCATTACCGTCGCCAGTGGCGTAGGATGAAATGGTTTATTGAGAAAAACCGGCCAATAAAAAAATATTTATTGTAAATCTTTTAGAAAAAAAGTGGATCAAGAAAAAATATTATATTTTGAAACCCAGTAAAACATAGTAACCTGCAAGATTAAAATTACATATGTACATTAGGTTGATGTCAATTCACATTTTATGTAACAGGGCCCTCATAAAGTTACCCCGATACTGTAGCGCGAGTGTTATGTTCTTCATATTATATGACTTCAGCACACATACCACACAGGGATGGGCATATAAGACTAATTAGGCTAATAGAGTATCAATCTTCTGGGAACAGCTGATGAAGAGCCTTAATCTCATAATAAAACAGCTTCTAGATCACGGTTGGGAACTGGATAACTAGACATGTGGCAGCACTGGAACGCAGTATTAAGATCACTAACAAGCTGATCTTCTCACTAAATGTTTTTTTAATGAACTATTTATATTTAATAATATATTATTTGATAATAGTATGTGGTTATAAACAAAATATACCTGGGTATTGCACCTCTTAATCAAGTAGAATAAAATCATAATTTTTACTGAATATACGTGAGACCTTTAGGTTTGTGGAACATAACTAACTAACTAACTAACTAACCATCACGCCGCTTCCCCGCAGGAGTAGGTAGAGAGAATAGAGCGCCACACCACTCTGTCCTTGCAAACATTCTTCGCCTCTTCCACGTTCATGCATCTCCTCATGCATACCCGCCGATTGTTACGACTCCTAACCTGACCACTTAACATTTAAAATCAAATAATTTAATAATACTTATAACTTAATTAAATTGATGTTAATAAAATAAATATAAAACTTCACTGATAATGAAAGAGAACTATTTTTTTAAATACCCTATGTTAGTTTTACAAGTCTTGGTTGACTTGATAAGTCTTGACAAGATAAGTTGACTTGACATTACAAGTCAAAATTAGACAGAGTTTGGATTTTACTTTTCCACACAAGGGACATAGTATTTTATGCTTCATTTGCATATTATCATAGAAATTGTAATTTTAAATATTTGAATGATTAACATTTGTAATTTATGTCCCACGGTCTTCAGTTAGCATAAGTTTTCTCGAATTCTCTTCCCACCTCTGCAATTCTGCAAGTATTTATCGGACAATATATTAAGAGTAACCTGGAAATACGTGTATATGCTTACTTTATACCCGATGTATTCCATAGACATAAATAATATAGAACTCTATGGTCTATGTCTACGGTCCGCGATACGAAGTATAAAGCCCGATGTACAATAGGCATTAGGCAGTTTGGTCTCTTTTGGGAAGTGTTGAAGCGAGCTCTCCCTTTGTTGGGAACACAAAGAAATCGTTTAACTACTGTTTGCTTAAACAGATTACCACAACAGTGGCACAATAAAGAGGGATATCTATGTAGATTTTCTATTACAAGTTTATGACATTTTTTTAAGACATTATTGTATTTTCCTTTTTTAAATTTTAATTTCATTTATTTATTTATCTTTATTTATTTAATTGATTTATTTCATAGATACATGTTTCTTTCATAGATTTTTTTACTAAATGTATTATGGCTCTTTAGGCATGGCCTGTGTTGAGCCGAAATACTTACATATTAATACAATTTTTTAATATTATTATTATTTTTTAATTATTAGATTTTATACATTACATACAATAGACACAATAATAATTTATAGTATAAACGCTTTACAATAAAATATTTGTTTTAGGTTTAAAGTATTATTTTATATTGGTGAAATCGAGATGAAGCATCTATTATTTTCATTAGATAGATGATAGAAATCTAAGCATTTTAAGATGTACGACCTGTTATTTGCCTGGCTGGCTTAAGTGATCACTCTATACATTTATGTAATGTTCACTATTCTGCCTTGTATGCACTATTGTTAGATTTCTTTAATTTGTTAGTTGTAATTTTGACCGATGTTGAATTTCGACTGACGGTGCAGACAATGGTTGAGAATTTGTGAGGTATATTCACTTTCCAATTGGACATTAGTAACATTCATTCTGAATTTAGTTCATTCTTATAAGATAATTGCCATCTGTAAGGGAAGAATGAACTTATTTATTAATTTTTTAATCAAGCATAGATTTTTTGAGTCTTCTAAGTAATATTTTATTTAAAAAACACATATTAGCTACTGTTGTCTCCCATAAATTATTACTGCACATGTTAAAACTGTAACTTAGAATTGTAAAGCTATATAAGGACCGTCAGTCTATTTAATCTTCACTTTCGTTTAAAAATGTCATAACTAGGCGAAACAATTGTCACAATATTAATTTTATGTTTTTTTTTAAAATAAAATACAACTTAGTGGACTTAAAAAATCTGTGTTTGATTTAAAAATTAACACATTAATAAAATGGAGTTCTACAGATCAACGAAATCAATAAATAAATAAATAAACAGGAAAATTTACTTATCATTTTTTAAGCTGTGATTGGAGCATAGAAAAACACCTTTTTATATTATAAAGCTCTTCTTGTTTAATATTAGAGAAAATTAAAGAAAAGTCATTTCATAAAGTATTATTAAATAAATAATTTTAAAGAAATGCATTTATGCTAACTCGGCAGTCCAAACTCAAAACACAGTAAGGGACATTTTTTTGTAGTACGTTTTTTTTGCATTTTTGGACTAAGTTGATGCTAAGTTGATGTTAAAAAAAACGTTTTTAAAAGTACGTTTTTTTTGCATTTTTGGACTAAGTTGATGCTAAGTTGATGTTAAAAAATAAACTTTTTCTTCTAGTAATAAATAAATATTTTATTGTTTATTATTGAAATGCTTTATTTTCACTGATGTCCAAAAATGCAAAAAAAAACATACTACAAAAAAATGTCCCTTAGTGTGTTTTAAGTTTGGACAGCCGAACTGTGTTTGGTCATTTCGACAATAACGAAATTTATAATAAAAATATCTGACTTCCAATTACAGATTTCATTATATATTTCAACAGCTATAAAAATGGCAAAACCTTTGTCGAAATAAAATAAAATAATAAAATAAATAAATACAAATCGTACAAGTATTTCTGGAAAAACAGTTAACATGTAAATATTCAATAATTAAATAACACAAGTGTAGTGTACTAATGTACATATTTTTTTCTTGTTTGTGCATAAATGTTTAAAAATATACGTTTTGTACATAGTGCATTTTCGAAAATGTTAATTAATTGTGAATTTTTTTATTTATTTTAATATGAACGAATCTATATTTTTTTCTTCAAACATTATTCAACTAAGAGAGAGCTTTATATTTAATCTAAAGATAAAAAGGGTTTTTTTATTGCCACACTCTTTAAAGTCATTGGTGTACATACGCATGTATGTGGTACACACATGCCATATGTAGAGTGTAATAGGTATAAAGGATGAGTGATACATTTATCATTTTGAGTAAACGACTGGAATTAAATCTAATGTAAGTATATCTCAGGGGTGTCCATAAATCATTATTGTAATGAGAGCTTCCGGTATCTATTCACAGAGGACCATCCCTTCTTCATACAAATCACGCGTTTTCAGTATTCCGTCCCTCTGACCAATTCACACACCCTTGGATGAGGACATGTAGCGCTTACTAATATTATCGGTACTTAAGTCGCAACATATTTGAGCATACATTTCAAAGAGATTTTGATAATTATTTTAGTTTAGAAAACTCAAAGACTTGATTTTTTTTAAATTACATCCATATTTTATTTATTTCTTTATTTATTAGAAAACCAACAGAAATATTTACAAAAAATAACAAAATATAATAAAATTAAATAAATTTAAATTCCAACAACAGGTTTTCACTTTAAAATAATCTACAAAAAACTTTCATGTACATAAGTATTACTATGTAATATTATGACTTACATTTCTTTATCAAATAATCAAATAGTGGAATAGACATCAACAATATTTCCCTTAAACGTTTTGAAAGAAGCATTATTGATGTGTATTTCATGAATGTCTGTCTCAGTGGTTTGTTCAGCTACCGTGCTAGAAGTTTCGGGTTCGATTCCCGAGGGGGGGTGAAAATAAATATTAATGATTTTTCACTATATTATTTATTGAACATTACCATGGACTGGTCCGTGATGTGCAGGAGTGATCACCTTGCCTTCATGTAAGTAACGTTCAAGATAACACTGTGTGATTACGATGTAGCACCCTATGCACCATTGGGTGTGGATAAGGGTTAAAAGAAGAATATTTTGTGATTGAGGATTGTGATTTTTTATAGCCTTACTTCCTTTTCAGACGTGTACTGCTCCTGGCGATTGATGCTAGTTTTTAACCAATGTCCTTGAAAGGATCACTATCACAAAAAATTGTATTTATATGTATATATGGCTCACAGAATCAAAAATCATTTTTTATTGTAAAAATAATAATTCTCTCCACAATAATTTTTTTAAACGCATCCTCATCCTTCAACCCCTCGCAAAACCAGTCATTTGTACTTACTTCTAAAACATTATGCTCTTCCAATATGTAGGGCAATAAGTGGAGTTATGACGTAGCATATTATATCTCCAACCCCTACCCCCGAATCTAGATCGTCCTATCGCCACCCCACATGGCCATCACAGAACCGCTTTTGGGTCATAAACCATAGGGGTGAGATTTGGCTGAGGTTTCCATCGAATTTGATGTATTTTGAGTGCTAATATTTTGGCGGGACCCGAAATATGACGTGTGTTGAGGCTTATCTGCGATGTAATGCCATCTTCGGGTCAGTTCCGGCTCAGTCGAGCTGAATGAGCTAGATAAGCTGTGCTATGGACCGAAGGGTGAATGCTTCGTAGGCTGTTGTAAAAAAATGCTACCCAATTTGTGACACGGACAGGACTGACATAAACCAAACATAATGGTTCAGAAAGCGTAACGTTTGTTTTGGGAATCACAAAACGATTTTATATTATTTATTTGACATCTCAACAAAGATGAAGAAGAATATGGAAGTCTGGGCATACCCAAGATTGACAACCACACTACTCAAATTCTTGAAAGTTCTATACTATACAAATCTTCTTCTTCTTATTCTTTCCATGTTCGCTCACTAGGTGGAGCATATGGCCAACACGAGACGTCTCCAAGTCACTCTGTCACGCGCCATCTCCTTGGTTACCTCCCAGGTCAGTCCCACGTCTCGAAGTTCCGCTGAGTATAGTCGGTGAATAGTCGTCAGCGGCCTCGGGGTTGGAAGAAGAGACATGAGGGGTTGATGCCCTCAGGTGGCATTCTAAGGACATGTCCCAACCATGTCCACCTTCTCCTCTTCAGGACTTCCAGTATGTGGGGCTGTTGGGTTCTTCTCCTCACATCCTCATTCCTGACAATGTCATACCACTTTATACCCAGTATTTGCCTCATGCACCTATTTTCAAAACTTCTTAGTTTCTTGCTTTGAGCTTTGGTGAGGTGCCACGACATATATGATCATATATTTTATTATACATATATGATCCAATAATTATATAATGATAATATAATATCATACTTGTAATTATTATATTATATTGTGAAATGACAAAAAAAAGTAAAGTGATTTGTCAATATAAATAACTCCCAACACCCAGATTTGTATACAAAGATTTGGACATACTCATAATATTGTGAATAAATATTAATTTTAAAATCGATGATTTTTTCACTCTCCTGGAAATCGAACCCGGGCTTCCAGCACAGTAGCTAAACCCTCCAACTATTAAATGTACTGTGGTTGCGAAGTGTGTGTATGTGTAAAAAATAAATACAATGCACTTAAAACCGAAAATAAATATAAACACTTTACATGTAAAAATCTTGTTAGACGAGGAAAAAACAGAAAAATAACTCGTATCGAGAAGCGAAGTTGGCCATTGTGTTCCTTTCAAATCGTTCTACTTAGGTCTGTACTTCTATTATTCAGTTTCTCCTCCAATACAATAATTGTGGAGCCGTCTCTCTAATGCTATTGCAACAGGAAATCCGCCCAACTTCCTGCGACTGAGTTCCGAATAAGTAAAAAGAACAGAAAAAAACATGGAGGTTTTCCCGCCCTCCTCGTGATGGCTTCATTCTAAATTCAGATTCCAACTCGAACGCGAATACGCTGGTTCTCAAACAAAGAGCTGTCAATACAGTTTGAAACCAAAAATTAATAATACAACGAAAGGCGGAAAACTGTAAAAGTTTGAATGCTAAAAAAATCCCTTTAAAATTTATTTTCTTGTTAAAAATGTATGTAAGTAGTAGGTATACAGCATCAAATCTTGAATTATTAACATAAATTTAAGCAGGCACGCATGGAATATAGTTGTGGAAGTTTTCCATAAAACTTAATAAGTAGAGATATTAAATAAAAGAGATATTATTAAGATTTATATTCAATTGGTCTGGGTGTTTGTCATATATCTTTCATATTTTCCTTCCCTATCCTTACTATCCTACCTGCAGACAATCTTCTAAAAGCAGAGGCTTTGCGAGTTTTTTTATTTTTTTTTAATAAAAAAAGTATCGAGTTTCAATAAGAAATACAACAGCATTATTAATAATAAAACGTTTTTTGTATTACGAGTTTCCAATATTATCATGCGTTAAAAAAAGTATACTACTTTAAGCATATGTATACATTTTTTTAAACAAAAAAATACATAACACATTTCATAACAAATTTTCAAATTAAAGATAAAAAAAAATAAAAGATTTTTTCGTTTTTATTATTGACACTAATATTTCGATTCACGTGAGCCTAAGCGACTCATTATTAGAAATAGGTATCAAATTGTGGTAGCGCGGGTTCGAACCGAGAAACTCTGACATAAGAGTCGGCGACACTAACCACGGGACCACAACCCGACACATAATCATAATAATAAATAACTAACTTAACATCACGCCGCTTCTCCACAGGGGTAGACAGAGAAAACAGAAAACCACACCACTAGCCTAGACTTCCATATTCTTCTTCATCTATTTTGAGATGTCAAAAAATGTAAAAATATAAGATAATTATTTATTTACTACGAGTAGGTACTCTATATTTTCCAACCACTGCTGCATGAATTGGAAGGGTATATCAGGAGTTTAGGAGTTCCGAGGGGTGGCAGTTTTTTATATCGCAGTGGAATTTACCCCCATAACTCAGCACTGACAATAGAAGAGAAGTATTGAGCACTGAGACCCATTGTGCTGTAAGCAAGAGATGGACTCCGCTTAACATTTCTGCCAACTAATAAAACACCATAATTTATATCGAATTTGTACTTATTACGTAGTACTATTTTTGTAACGAGTATTACATGTAATTATCGGAGGGTATTTTAGTGGAACAAAATTGAAATGATCATTTCAGCAATTGGTTGTTACGGCAGAGATACATTACATATCAAATGTATTTGCCATGTTTTTAGTTTCTAACCATTATTATTATTATTATTATTATAGGAAAGGCTGTACTCGGCCACACGTTGCTGTGATTCAATCTGGTTAAATAGAAAAGAAAAAAATTAAAGCACCCTCTTCTGATATGTATCATTTCACAATACTTATGAAGCAAATTTAATTTTATAAATCTATGAAACAACAATGCAACCGAAAACATTGAAAATGTTAAGTGACAGCAACTGTCACGAAACCCGCTGTTTATCATGAAATTTCTTAGTATTGTGAGTGTTGCTGTAACATGGTGCTTAACAGATGGTGCTGCCATTGCGTTTTTTTTGTTTTTTTTTTTTTTTTTAAATCAGAAAATACATATTTTACCTCTTAAAGTGTATGTAAACACGGACGTATTCGAATACAACGTTCTGTCAAAATTTCAAAGCAATCGGTGAATAGGTTTATGACCTGTCATAGGCTGGTTGAGTTATCACTTTAAATCCAACATAGATGGCTCTTATGAACTTATATGTACAGCGTTATGAGATCAATGATGTATGTAGAAGTCCAAAAAAATTGAGTAGTGTGGTTGACAATCAGGGGTAGAATGTTGAATGTTGCAAATTCTTAATATTTATTCTTCCATCTTCATCCATGTTGAGATGTTTGAAAACAATGTAAAAATTAATGATGAATATTTACGTACAAATATAAGGTGTATGTTATTTTCCGTAAAATATATTTCAAGGAATTGGTTCGTCCAGTCCTGTTTTCAGTAAAAAGACGATACGTCGCGTCACGTGGCCAAGAATGCTCCTGATGTCGACTTTTTTGATTGGCCAAAAATTTATTGCACGGAAATTCCGAAATGTCCGTAATATTTCCGCTCCTTTATTCGCCTTTTCCTCCATCCCTTACAATTCCGATAGTCCTTTTTTATTTTATCATTTTGTATTGATCAAAAAGAGCATCTCTGCTATAAAAGCAGCTCGGATTAAAACACAATATGAAATATACATTGTGTTTCTTTTTTCACATTTTTAAGGATGATAACTAAGTGTGAATGAGATAAAAAAATGGAGTCAAGTTTTTATGACCTACTCAGATAAATAAATATAAATGTAGGTGTTCGTTTTTTATGGTCTGTTGTATTAAATGACATTGTTCGTTTGTTTAGATTCCTTAATGCTTCATGTTTTATTTTACAGACTTTTTTATTATTATTTGAATTTAATTACATTTTTAAAAATTTTGATAATACTTAAATTTTAATATAAATTTGATTAATCCTTAAAAATAAAAACTTAATTGTTCACAACATTTTGAGTGTGTCCAAATACTTGTTCACAAAATCTGGATTATCTCCAATTACAGGAGTTACTTTCATATTATTTTTTGATATCTCATCAAAGATGAAGAAGAATATGGAAGTCTGGGCATTTACGTTGTTGAAAAGTTAGTTGAAAAAATAATATGAAAGTAACTCCTGTAATTGGAGATAATCCAGATTTTGTGAACAAGTATTTGGACACACTCAAAATGTTGTAAATAAATTATCTGGTCAAATTATAAGCTTAATAATAAAAATGAAAATGGTATTTTCTGGCGTTTCTCATGTGTGTGATTATAATCCAGGATTCGGATCTCACATACTAATATAAGAGTTTCTGCTTTATAAAAAGCTTCTTTACATCTCACCAATAGATGTCTCTAGTGAAGTTCTAGTGATTCATGAACAAGGTTTCTAAATTGGTTCATATATATGGAACTTCCAAGAATTTGAGTAGTGTGGTTGTCAATAATGGGTAGAATTGGTGAATGTTACACGTGTGTAAAGTGATCACTCAAACCAGCCTATGACGGTCGTAAGCCCCGTAAATGCCCAGACTTCCATATTCTTCTTCATCTTTGATGAGATATCAAAAAATAATACTTAATTGTTCGTTAATTCAAAATGTTAAACCTCTACATTTGACTTGATGATGGAATGATTATTCCGAAACTGATAGTCATGAAGTAGTGTCTTTAAGTGGTATTACACAAATTATGTAAGTGAACAAAGTATTATAAGAAGAGTGTAATACTGCTTTTTAGAGTTTTTTTATTTGTTAAAAATATGGGCATACAAATACATACATTCATATGAGTACGACTCCTAACCTGACCACATTCAAGTATTTGGCATCGTGCCATGTTTTTCTCGGTCTTCCTGTGCTCTTTTTTCCACTTACATTCGCCTCATAAATTTGTTTTACCGTTCTATTCTCTCTGCCTACCCCTGTGGAGAAGCGGCGTGATGGTTAGTTAGTTAGTTAGTTATATGAGTACATATATGTACATATATTTTTTTGCGAAGGCCAACCAAACCACCTTATGTACCTCTCTGATGAAGTTCTTTTATCCATACTTTTTCATTATTTTGCATCTATTTTAACGCAAAATATACACAAGAGAAGTTTAAAAAGTATAAATATAAACTTATTATACAATTTTCGCCACATATATGTTCTTACTGCCTACCCTTGCGGGGAAATGGCTTAATTGTAGAAGTAGAAGTAGTCTTACAATTTTTTTAAACATTTTTCGATTACGCGTTCCTTATTTGCCTTTGTTCCATATTATCGTTTGCCCTTTTACCTGCTTATCAACTGTTTTAAAATACTAGAAAAGAATTACTTTCATTAGTTCACAATTTATCGTAAGACTTATTTTATAGTTATTTTATTTTATTTTTTCTTAATAAAATACGGCCAATTAAATATAGGTGACCTAATATACTTATTGATAAACTTAAATCATTATCATCTATGATAGAAATAACGCAAGATACATGTACATTAATATAAAAAATACAGATCCGAATTAAACGATTTTTTAATGTTTTTTTTTCAGTCTTTAATTTTTTATTTAAGTTTTATATTTGGTAATACCTAAGGACATTAATATGTCACTTATTCAATAAAAATGAGAAAAAAATATTTAATGAAAAGACAATATTGGACAGTGGGCGTTCATTTATTTTTTTAAAAGAGATTTATATATTAATAGATTTGAACAATATATAATTCAGCACTGCCTGAATGAACAACTATTTACACCTTCGATAAATGGAAAATTATACTTTTGTTATCTATGAAAATAAAAACTATCGGATACGGACTAATCTACTACAATATTTGTATTAATGTTTATCTGCTAGTTTATCTGTAACGTACCTGCAAGTGATCGATATACCACATGTGTAGATAACAGTGCAATAAATAAAAATTAAAACTATTTACTGTAGATACTACTGTTTACGTACAGTCGTGAAAAGGTCTGGACATGTAGAACGAATGAGTGAGGAAAGAACGGTAAAACAAATTTATGAGGCGAATGTAATTGGAAAAAGGAGCAGAGAAAGACCGAGAAAAACTTGGCACGATCAAGTATGCAAAATACTTGAATGTGGTCAGGTTAGGAGTCGAAACAGTCGATCATACCGCGCAACAATCGATAAAAATGCGTAGTCAAATACACATTCCTTCTAGTCCAATGATACTCAACCTTTTTTTTCTTCGGGCCGCATACATATATTTGTAAAGCTACGCGGGCCGCAACACTATACTGGTATGACAAAAAATATCATGAAACCCACCACCCCCGTTTTTTTGGAAAACCATTTGAGATTTATAAAAATATGACCAAAACAGAATAATAATAGCGCGCATATTTGTCTGTCAAATGTTTGTTTTTTGGGAATAAATCTAGCGTGTGCAGTAGCAACACTCTTATACCAGATCTGATATTGACACGACAACGACCATCCTCTTCGGGTTTCCATGTCTGTACGTCAAAGTCGAAATAAATCTCAAGATATACGATTCTATATTTATAGAATGCCAGATTTTGTAAATCATGTTCCTGATTATAAATGTGTTGGGGGCCGCACAAAAAAGCTTGGCGGGCCGCAGGTTCAGTATGGCTGTTCTAGTCTCTAAACTATTGTAGCCAAGCATACCCTGGAGAAACGCGGTCGGGTAGCGCCAAGGATAATACCCGTGCTCTCTCATATAGAGATAACTCAAAAACCTCTAGTTTTTTCAGGCAAAAGTGCGGAATAACGATGAATAATAAATGTTCAAATGGTGAAATAAGGGAAAAAATGCAAGCCTAAAATAAGTATATCGATAAAATAAATAAAGGAGTGATGTGATGGTTTGGACATGTGGAGCGAATGAGTTGGGAAAGAACGGTAAAAAAATTATAAGTCGAGAGTAGTTGCAATTAGAAGCAGAGGAAGACTGAGGAAAACTTGTCATTATTAAGTATTTTAAATACTTAAAAGTGATCAGGTCAGGAGTCGAAATAGTCGGCGGATATTCATAAATGTGAAAGAAGAGAAGATTGTTTGTAAAGACAGATTGAAGTGGAATTCTTTTCACTTTGCCTTCCCCTGAAAATAAAAGGTGTAGAGGTGAGTTAGTTTTTTTTCATTAAAGGAATAATCTTTGGTTTTACAATATTCTATAAAATTTTATACTTGCGTGTTTAAACACATCGGTCGTAAGTACTAAAAGTAAAAAATATATCGTCTGTAAATATGTTAAAGTTCATTTGTTGGTATTGTTTGTTTTAAAATGTTAATCATTTTTTTGTACTGATATTCTACTGCTGAAAAATAAATCCATAAATATTGATTCTGTATTAAATAAACTAACCATCACGCCGCTTCACTGTAGGGGTAGGCAGAGATAATAGAACGCCACACCACTCTGTCTTTGCAAACATTCTTCGCCTCTTCCACGTTCATGCATCTCCTCATACATACCCGCCGATTATTACGACTCCTAACCTGACCACTTTCAACTATTTGGCATACCTGATCGTAGCATGTTTTTCTCGGTCTTCCTCTGCTCCTTTTTCCAATTACATTCGCCTCATAAATTTGTTTTACCGTTCTTTCCTCTCTCATGCGTTCTACAAGTCTAAACCATCTCAACACACCTTTCTTAATTTTATCGATAATGCTTATCACACCTTTGCATTCCTTCCTTATTTCACTATTCGAACATCTATCATACATCGTTTTGTCACACATTATTCTGTGAGATCGCATTAAATATCTCTGATTATATTAAAGATCTGTATTAAATAACGAATACAAATGTGATGTGCCAATGAAAAACCTTTTCACGATTTAAGTCAGATCATTCTAGATTTTCCTTAAAATTTTGTTCATCTGTAATCGATTGCACTAAAGCTAAATGCATCTGCTTTCTGTAACTGCTATTAGTACCTTGATAATAAAGCATCTACCTACACAAGGAAACCTTTATAAATATACCAAGTATTGAGCTATACCTTATACCACCCGCATGCGCCAATTTCCCTTTCTATTATTACATTGTCTATGAACTCTTTTATTGAACCTGCGGGTAAACCATGGACCACTTCTATACAATACAATCGATTGCCATTTAACGTTCAATGACAATGTTTTGGCGCGCTGTCAAAACACCCCGTAAGTCATGGATTTACTTTAATTTTCGTGGCCCTTTTATGAACAAGCTTAATGTTGGTTTATGGAACTGTTATGAACGCAGCCGCCGGAAGTGTGTCATGCGCTGACCGCAGCGATTGAGATGTCAAATTTGAACGCATTCGAAATTTAAATTATGGCTTCCGCGCTTTTGTCTATGCTCAAATCGTCAAATATGGCTGACCACAATGCGAAGTTTGGAGCGGAATTAGTGCATATTGTCACGAGAGAATACCACCAATAAATCGATGACACGCTTTAATACTTGAGCTTTATTTGCTTTGGAAAATTTGATCTTTCTAAAGGATAATTTCAGACTTTGCGATGTGGGTGTTCTTGGCAATATGTGGGTATTATTTGGATTTTATTGTCAAGTCTTATATTTGTTTGTATATTTCCCATAATACGTATGTTATTTTGTAATATGTGTGGTATTACAAATTAGAATTATGGTACGTATAACGAAAGCAATCCCGTACATTGTTTACAGTATAGATGATTTCAAATATTAGTTTTGAAAATTGACTTTTAGATAAGTTCTGTATTTAAAAACATTTCGCTCACTCCTTTCAAGAACGTCATAAATAAAAAATCGACAATTTTCAGTTGTGCATGTTTTCGAAATGCCCAGAAAATGTACTATATCCCAGCAAAAGAAGCATATTTTTAACTTAATATATACCCGCTACAAAGCAGAAAATGTTTTTTTTGCATTTTGAAGAAAAGGTATTTTTCAAATGGAGAAAAAACCTTCAGATTTTACCTAAAAAATCTGTTGCACAGTAAAAAGTTCAATAAGTTGCTTGATATTTATTTTTAAAACATTGTGTTATATTTTTAAACTTTAAAAACGTTCTCCTGAAAAATCAAGTTTTTTGATTTATGACGTTCTTGAAAGGAGTGAGCGATTTGTCTGTTGGGGCCAAGGCCACTCAAATTCAAAACGGCAGCGCTAGAGATTTTTACGAGCCAGAGAGAACGTATTTTTACGAGCCATTTTTTAAAAACATATATTACTATCAGACTATTTTTTAAATATGTATTGAAAAAATATATTATTTTTTAACTCCTTTCCTTTCAATAACTCTTAATTATAAATTATTAATTTTATTTATTGCATTGTAATATTTTTATTAATAAAGTAATCTCTATTTTATTTCTTAGCGATGAAGATTATTCGATTTTAAGGATAATTCGAGTTGTATTAAATACCACACTACAAATATGTATTCTATTTTGAGAAGGTGAATCTTCAGTAAACAACAACATAGAACGCAGGTGGAAATTTAATTCGGTTAGTAACGGTAGTAAATCTTTACTTATTACTTACCAAATTTTAAGGAGGTGAATCATTTCGTGATTCAGACCGTGATCTGATTATTCTATTTTAAAAGCGATGAGATTTGAGACACCGTATGTTCCAAAAGAAACACGAAATGAATATATGCATATACACACACACACATATATATATATATATATATATATATATATATATATATATATATATATATATATATATATATATATATATATATATTTACATGATTTATTGAATACCACTTAGCAAGCTGTGATAAACATTATCGATAAAATTAAGAAGGGTGTGTTGAGATGGTTTGGATATGTGGAACGAATGAATGAGGAAAGACCGGTAAAACAAATTTATGAATTTATTGGGCGAATGTAGTTGGAAAAATAAGGAGAGGAAGACCGAGAAAAACTTGGCACGATCAGGTATATCAAATACTTGAAAGTGGTCAGGTCAGAAGTCGAAATAATCTGTATAATGAGTTGTATGAATGTTGAAGAGAAGAAAAAAATATGCACAGGCAGAGTGGAGTGGCATTATATTCTCTCTTCCTACCCCTGCGGGATGCGGCGTGATGGTTAGGTGGTTAGTTAAAAACAGCTCAAATATCACCTTTGTTTTTTTATGAATTAATTCAAATATAAACATTTGAACTAAACATATTTTTAAATCGGGCATAACTTTTTTTTTAATTGACTGTTTTGAATAAATTATACTGCTCTAGAATTGTAATAAATATTTTAAAGTATCACAACGATTTTATTTATTTATGAAATATTTTCTGACTACCCGGTTACTTGCTCACAAGGTGAGCTTCAGGTATGAACTCCAAATAGCACTAACTGACAGAAGACCATCTCGAAATAACCAAAAATACAGGGTGAATCATAACCAATGTTGTCTTTCTGGCGACCTTTCGTGTATAAATTCCCCACGCTCATATTGAATAGTGACCTGCGCACCTCGCACTGCGCATTGCACGTTGCACATGACTTCATCGGCATCTCAATGATGTGACTCTTCTAAATATAAAAACATATTTCACAAAATAAATACCAAGTGTAATGCTCCTTTATGCTTCTCAAATCGTGATAAAAAATATTCCTTCTTTTTTCCAATTACATTTCCCTACATCGCTCACTCCTTTCAAGAACGTCATAAAAAACCTGATTTTTCAAGAACGTCATAAATAAAAAAACTTGATTTTTCAGGAGAACGTTTTTAAAGTTTAAAAATATAATACAATATATTAAAAATAAATATCAAGCCACTTATTGAAGTATTAAATGTGCAACATATCTTTTTAGGTAAAACGTGAAGGTTTTTTCTCCATTTGAAAAATATTTAGTATATTTAAAAAAAATAATTAAACAAAACTTTTTCTTCAAAATGCAAACAAAACACTTTCTGCCCTGTAGTGGGTAAATATTAAGTTAAAAATATGCCGCCTTTGCTGGGATATAGTACATTTTCTGGGCATTCCGAAAACATGCACAACTGAAAAATAACGATTTTTGATATATGACGTTGTTAACAGGAGTGAACGATATATTTATTTTCTTTTACTGAGTTTCTCTGTAACGCGGAACTCTCAATGGCAAATTTTATTTGCCTCACCCGTATGAAAAATATTTTCCAAACTTGTGTTTTGGATTGAGAAGCTTCAGTTTGTATTATTTCAGGTTGACAAAACTGTAATAGCGTCCGGCTGCCAACTGACCGGGCCAAGTAACGCAACAGAAAAGCTAATTATGTAAGCTATGTCGCTCTTTGCGACACTTCAGCGTACTATCCAAGAATCGGCCAATCAAGACTACTCCTGGCTGCCGATATTAGAACCGATTGGTGAATGCAAACTACACCAGGTGGATTCATATTATTTATTGATTCGGCATTAACTTTTTGGAATGACATATTGTTTGAATGTTTTTCGCTGATACTTTGTGGCACATTTTAACACCAGTTGGATAAAGTGTACCAATAAAAAAATGGGCTTACGACCGCCTTAGGCTGGTTTAAATGATCACTTTACACGAGGTGTAACATTCACCGATTCTACCCATGATTGAAAAACACACTACTCAAATTCTTGGAACTCCTAAATATATTGATAAAATTTGAAACATATTGTTGAATTCACTATAATTTCACTAAAGACATCTATAGTGAGATGAGAGAAGCTTTTTATTTAGCAGAAGATCTTTCATTTGAAAACTCATGCATAAACTCGTATTGACCACTTATTGAGTTTTATTTCATTACACGCTACTAGTTTCAGTTTTACTAACCACCTGTCGATGTCAACATCTGTAGTTTTCGAAACTAGTAGAGTGTAATGAAATAATACTCAATAAGTGGTATTTAACTAGTGTTTTTTTTAAATAATTAGGTGGATTCATCGCTAACTCCTAATTTGATGACATGGTTTCAGAAATTGATTCGGCAGTCACTTTGTGGTAAAATCTATCCATTTTTAGTTCTACATCGTAAATACCACTATTTCTTTAAATTTATTGTGATAAGTATTAAAAATGATGCGGAATGCATCGAAACACATGTCACAATAGATTTTAAGAAATATTGGTACTTTCTATGTGAAACTTAAATTAAAAATAATGATATGGCATTAAAAAAACAGCTCCTTTGATCTGTAATTAAAATTGATCTATGTACTAAACTTATGAAGATGAGATTGATGTATAATTTGAATAGATTAAAAATAAATATGCCACTCTAAGTCCAAATCCTTGTTCACAAGTCTGGGTTTCTCCGCTTAGGAATAATTTTTACATCTTTGACATCTCAACGTCGATGAAAAGAATACAGAAGTTTGGTTATTTACATAGCTTATGACCTATCATAGGCTAGTTTAAGTGATTTTTAATGATTACTTTTGAGCCTATTAATGTAATGTAATTAATAATAAAACTAAAAATATTCCCTTCAATAGGTAATAATACAAGTAAAATTTGTATTGTATGTAATTTGTAACACTGGAAGCGTTTACAATGCAATTTTTAATTGTCAGTTTGCCACAGTGTAATACACTGCAAATTCTATTGAACGTCATACTTAAAACACGTTTTTTAAACTTTTGGCACCCTTGAAGTAAAGATGCCATATATGTATATCAATTGCGGAAAATCTGTGTTGAAAAGTCGAATGGTGAGCGTATTGTCCCCTCAGGATCTTTAAAAACTATGCTTCTCTGCATTGTATGTATGTCCCTACTAGAACCAACATCACACACACACACACATACACACACACACACACACACACACACACACACACACACACACACACACACACACACACACACACACACACACACACACAAACACACAAACACACACGCACTACCTCTTACACACTTCACACATGCACATTTTCTCTCATAAATACGTGTTCATTTGCTAGATCTACACTAAATATTTTGTACTAATCTTTATGTTTCTCTGGTAAGCTATGATTGGCATATGTTGGCATATATTGGCATATGTTTTACATATGTTGCTGCTGTTAACCCAAATAACTAAATGTACTTATAAAACGACTTTGTAATTCTCACACAGCCCTTTCAATTGTTCTACATAACATTTAAATTGGATATACAATAAATAAATTTGGCAAGTTATTTGTAATGAGTAAGCATTTAATTAGGAATTCTAAGATCTAATAATATACTTACACAATGACATTCCTCTCATTCAATTAAATGTGACGGTAACGCAATTACTCTCCGTCGTGAATATTTGGGCAGCTGCATTTCTTTAATATAAATGAGCAGTCATCAGAAAACACTAACGTATGTCTCTGCATTTATACTAATAATAATAAATTTGGATAATTTACATAGAACCATTTTCAAAACATACTACCTCAAAGGCATTCGTAACATAGAACATTGTTTGAAAATATCATAGAAATTACGACAAACATGAAATTACATTTGTTCATAATTAAAAATACGTTAATAAATAATGATGCATATTAGTTTATGAATATAAAATTCTGGATTGAAATATTTGTAAACAATTATTTGGACACACTCAATGTGTTGTGAGCTTATCCAAATTTTTAAGCACATTAACCTTTGGAAAAAGGTTCCAGTTCTTGTTATATTCAAATATAAAAAACGGTGTTTATCAAAGTTCACTAAACTTTAGAATTCATTATTCGGTTATAAATTGATAATATAAAACCCCGACTGTAATGAACGTCATAAAATCTCTAAAAAGAGCCCATCACACGTCAATCTTAAGAATAATTATTTTTTATTCATTTTCTAAGTGATTTGATTCATCTCCTGGGTGGTTTATTTGAAATTGATTACGAGTCAGAAGCTCTCAAATATATTTCAACTAGCACCTCCGACAAAATATTCTATTCGACCTCCATTACGCCATATTATTTTTATTTTTAGATTAAGCAAATATTAAATACATATTTAATCATGTATATTTATCAATATCACCATGAATTTTCCCCAGTAAAACATCCAGAGGAAAACCGAATAATTCATGGATGATCCAGAAAGAAAACATGGTTCGAAGTGACGTTGTCCATGACAGAGGGACCCACAACCTGAAGACAAGGAGAGCTGACTCCAACAGTCTCGAAAGACGATAAGTTAGAATGGAGCCAGAAAGAAAAAGATTTGTCAATATAATGTTGGATGGAACAAATGAGGGAGGAAAAGAAAAACATAACTTTTATGAAAACATTTTTTTTCAATTGTCGTTTACAAATAGCAATAACGTAATAAACTATGCACTTTTTTTTATAACTTTGTGCATACTGAGCACTTTGTTTTAGCATACTGTTTAAGCTCATAAACGTGTAGTTATAACAAAAAAGCAACTGTTAAAATACCCATAGTATTTATTGATTCGGCATTAGCTGTTTGTAGTTTTCGAAACTAGTCGTGGTTATTAATAAATCTAAATTTGTATAATACCACTAAATAAAACCTATTATGTGGTTTTATACATACAAATGTTAATTTTAAATAGTTAAAATATTCCACATTTAATGATTTATAACAGGTTTTTTGTACCAGACATTTTTAAGTCAATATGTGTTACGCATCAATCTCACAGAAAGAGCGGTTGATGAGTTTTTTTTATTATCTTTTGGAAATTATACCATTTAAAACATTAATTTTTTGGGATTATTACGATATTTTCATAGAATGCTAAGTATTTAAGTTATTTATTAATTATCATAAATTTAATGCATAAAATATCTAACTTTACTCAGGCTTACATTTAAAAATGAGTAAAAAAAATATCATAGTTTATGGAAACCTGTTCATATAGGCGCGCACCACAATTTGGAAGACATTGGATCACGTCTAAGTAGCTGAAGAACGTTATTCCAAAGCCACGCTCTCAATGGGTAGGCCACACATGGTTGTGCCTTTAATACCTGTGATTCTCTCACCATTTTATGCTTAATGTGTTTCTAAGTGCTTAACAATTCATCAAAATCTCTACAGTATGCATCAACAGGCTTATTGTACCGAGGTTGTTGGACCACTGTGAAATACTCCAGAATTTAAACTGATTTATATCGAAACATTTAATGGATCTCCTACTTTTTATCCTACTTTTTCTTTAATTCAATGTCGATCATCTATGATATTACATACGTATAAATTTTGTTTCAAATTATTCAAACACTTTTTTCTAAGCATTTAATTTTTTTTAATTATATAGATACATTATATATTTTATATTAAATATATTTACATCTTTTTACAGTAAACAAAACATTTATTTTTAAACTCTTTCGTCTCTTTTCATTATTCATACATTCAGGCATCTCATCACACATTCATATATTCAAACCCTTATAAATTATTCATTTTTGAGACTTTGTTTTTTTTTTAATGACAGTCTTATTTTATCCTTATTTCTAGTACTATATTTTTGATTTTTTTTTATTATTTGAAACTATTATTATTTAAGTGTATAAAGTGATCATTGAAGCCGCCAGCCAAATGCCAGATAGTGAGCTCTAGAATGATCAATCTTCCATTTTCTTTCATATTAAGGATAGATTCTCCGTCGTAAGTTGAGCTACTAAAACTACTACTACTACTACTACTACTACCATCACGCCGTTTCCCAACAGGGGTAGGCAGAAAGGATGGAACGCCACACTCTTCTGTCCTGACATACACTCCTCGCCTCCTTCACATCCAGAAATCTAGTCATACATGCCCTCCGATTACGCAGACTTTTGACACCGCCAGATTTTTGGTACTGATTGATCTGATCGTGTCAAGTCTTTTTCGGTCGTCCTACATATTAATATAGTATCCGTAGGGTGTATACTCCAGTATCCGATAAAATAAGTTATTAATATCCAAAATACATCACGATTTTTAATGTTAGACTTGTAATATGTTGAATTGAGTAACACTGGTATAGGTGTTTCGTATAAACTAGAGTCCATAATGATCGTAACAGCTAACACCTCATACAATGCTACTGAATGTACAAAGAAATGCATTCAATTTGGCGTGATTGATTGTTTATACGTAACTACCTACTTAGGTCATGGAAAAAATATCTACAATAAATATATATGTATTATATGTGCACACACACATACGACTTAATTTCTAACTGTCTAAATTAAATAAAATCCATTATTTTAAAATACAGTCGGTTTAATAAGTTTAGAACATTCAGTGGTTATCGATGTTGTTAAAATCTATATTCTCATTCAAGCTACCATAAAGAATGTTAGAAATGTGCTTCTTTAGAATTCAATATTTTTGGTGTGTCCAAATACTTGTTCACACTCAAAATGTCAAATAATAAGCTTAAATAATAAAAATAAAAATGATCTTATCTAGCGTTTCTCGTGTGTGTAATTATAATCCAGGATTCGGACCTCACATACTAATAAAAGAGTTTCTGCTAAATAAAAAGCTTATTTTCATCTCACCAATAAATGTCTGTAGTGAAGTTCTAGTGATTCAAGAACAATGTTTCAAAATTGGTTCATATATATAGAACTTCCAAGAATTTGAGTAGTGTGGTTATCAATAATGGATAGAATTGGTGAATGTTACACGTGTGTAAAGTTATCACTTAAACCAGCCTATGACGGTCGTCAGCCCCGTAAATGCCCAGACTTCCATATTCATCTTCATCTTTGATGAGTTGTCAAAAATAATACTTCTTTAGAATAATGCTCAACATATCATGGGATAAAAAATATGATAAAAAACAGAGCCCAGGTCTGTGTTCTGGTGCCTTGTTGAGGATAACAGGAAGCCAGGCAGATGAGAAGGTGGCTTGCCCCTTGAACTTGCCTTCAAAGGCTTTCTGAATATCCTCTGTCATCAATGTGCAAATGCGGATCTCATGAGGCCTGCCAAGGCTGTATTGAAGGCTCCATAAAAGTGGGAATCGTCCCTGGGTATTTTTTATATATTCTCTGTTGGTCAAAGAAAAAAATCAATAATCATAAAATAAAATAAAATCAGTTATTAGGAAAAAATAACTATCATTACTTTTTCTACTTTGTTAGAAAAGAATAATAGGAAATTATACGTTTTCAAGAAAAAAAAATTGTTTTTGTTTTCAAGGAAATTATACGGTAGGTATAAGAGAGAGGCATTGAAAATGTATCAAATAGAGAAAATCCGTATCCAAGCTTAAGAACTTAAGCACTAACTTAATTTTGCCATTATACCTGGAAACCTTCAAAAATACACTAGGTATAATTAAGACTAAATAAACTAAATTAAAAACAACAAAAAAGAGTTTATCAATATATACGAGTATATTTTTTCACTATTAGTTTCATTGTCTTTGATTACACACAACGGCAGAAAGGAAAAATATTGTTGTGAATATATGTATCGCAATAAACGTGTGAAAAATATGCCGAGAGAAGATATTTGGTAACTACTGTCTTCTGTAATAAACAAATTTATGAGGCAAATGTACATAGCTGGAAAAAGAAGCAGAGGACGACCGAGGAAAACTTGGTACAATCAGGTATGTAAAATACTTGAAAGCGGCCGGGTCAGGAGTCGTAATAATCATCGGGTATGTATGAGGAGATGCATGAATGTAGAAGAGGCAAAGAATGTTTGCAAAGGCAGAGTGGTGTGGCGTTCGATTCTCTCTGCCTACCCCTGCGGGGAAGCGGCGTGATGGTTAGTTAGTTAGTTATTAAATTGTAATATTATGTGGTGTTGAATATTTAATTTAAAAAAACAGCTTCATCACACACCGTATGAATTCAATCAAACATTTAATTAATATTTAAATTGAAATTTGCATATCCACACACTTTAATTTCTTTCCGATTAAAGATTAGCTACATTTTGCAAAATATCGAAAATAATAATAATAAAATAAAACAGAAAATATTCTAAATTAATGTATTAGTTTTTTGGTGTTATTTTTGAAAAGCATATTTAAATCATCCCTCTTAATTTCGAAAAGGTCTTTGGAAAAAATATAAATATTTTTTTGTAATACTCACTTTCCCAACAAAATATGTGTATATATTTGTATGTGACCCTATGTTTCCAGTAAAAAGTTGGGTATTCTATCTTGGCGTAACAATTATTTTGCAGGCACATTTCGTGACCCTGTTGAAGACAGCTGAACTGATGGTCATCCCTTAGTTCTATTTTTAAAATGTCCCATTCCCATCTCGTATCCTGTATCGTCTATCTTCCATCTTATTTATTATTTGACCACCCCCTACTGTGACCTAATAAAGCACAGCCCTTCGCGACGACCCTTACACACAGGAAAGAATTTGTCCTCTTTTTACTAAATGCTTTATTTCCAGATGTTTTTTTAGATCTTTTATTTCTTTATTGAATATAGTAATTTTTATTTCCTAAAAAGATTTATACCTTTTAATAAAATATATGAAAGTCATCCAAGCTCTGTTTACTACTAAATCACTCGCATGACAACAGTTACAGATACGAAATATACATATATGTGGACAATATATATATTTAATGTTTTATTCCGATTTCTACATCACTATCATTGGCGAAATTAAATAAAAATAGTATGATCTGTATAGTTGTTGTTTTACTATATAAAAATGAGTTCGACCAATAAATGTAAGAACAAAACTTAAATCTAATAATCTCTTATCACAAAAAGCATTTAAATATAACGCCATATTGGTATCTTACCATTTAATTATATTAGTTACCACATTTCAGCTGTTGAATTTCACTTGTAATATTATATTATAAATATTATAAAAATGTGTTTATAATATTTATAATACAATACATATTTTTTTAAATAAAAGTTATTAATTATTTATTCAACGTTTTTCAGTTCCCCAATATTCCCATTATACCTTGTTCCTTCAAACATGCTTTTAAAAACTTTTTTAAATGGTTGTTAACTCGTTTTGTTAGTGAATCTTAGTGCGGGGACTTTATTTAAAATTTAATCTTAAAATATAAAACAATAATATGAAATTTAATCTTCGTATCTCTAGGATTCATTTGCTAAAGTATGAATGATAGTTTACATACAATACTTCAATTATTTGTTTAATTGTTATATCTGAAAGTGATGGTGTTAATTAAGTTTAAAGTTAATTTAAAGGATTTGAAAAAAAAGTAATAAAAATTATACAATTATCATTCACATTTCAGCAAATACAAATATATTCTTTTTTTGTAATCTTTTATATGTTCACTTTTTTTTATTCTCTCACATTAGAATATAAATTTATACCAAACATCAATTTTGTAATTTCTAAAGAAAAAACGAACCCACTTGTATCTCCAACTTGTTTAGCGGAATAACGAATTATCTGGTCAAATGAACGATTCTACTTTCTTCACTCAATCGACCATATCACGCACTTGTGCACATGGTCGAATTTCACGATTTCAGCAAAACTTGGACATTCTCGGACATTCATGTATCACAATACATCACAATACCTTCACTTACGGTCATCCTTACAAAGTGTTCCGGGACACAGGACAACTATACATTGTACAAACAGGGAAGCACAGGTAACAGGCGTGAAATTAGGGACGTGCGTAGTAATAATAGACGTGAAGAACACTTCTCAAATGCCTCTTCATTCATAAATTCAGAAATATACCTGGAATTCGTTTCATTCATAAAATGCACTTGTATAGTAATAGTACTTTTTTTTATTTACAACTTGTGCAATGACGTCAGATGTGATGTGAAATTTTTTTTTAAATTAAAATGTTTTAAGTATTATGAAGATTTTTTATGCTATCTAAACTAAAGCGAAGAAGTTGTAGGGATAATAATATAATACTCTGGGCACATACAGGGTTTATGACCTACCATTAGGTGGTTTAAGTGGTCATTTTACAAACTGTAAAACATTTTCTAATAATAACCATATTATTGAAATTTGAAAAGTTGTATGTGAATTTAATATATATAGCAGGAACGTTACACATAACACACACATTTAAATGCTGCAATCTATCTGTTAAAATATAACTGATGTAGTGCTGAAAAACTAATATTTAAAAAAAATATTGCCATAACTTTATTGTCTTTCTTGGGATATCAAAAAACCCTTGTAACAACCTTTTGTCTGGTCAAATCCAATATTTGTGCACAAATATTTCAAAACATATTTGGTATATTGTTATACGATCATTTAATATATGTATTAATATACCATTTTGATGCGATGCCCTATGCACAATCTGGGTTCGAATAATGATTGAAAAGAGAGAAAGAGATAAATGTATATCATAAAAAAAAAACAATTTTTATACTCTTAAATCACTTTATATATATACATATAAAAAAAAAATTATACACAAAGTGATTAACTACTAATTTTAGGAAATTCCAAGACTTAAAAAAATATGTATATTTATCGTGTATTGACATAAATCGTGGTAAAAAATAAGTGAAATAGGTTAGAAATTGGTATTTTTTATACAACGCTGTTACCAACCACCAATAAATGTCAGTAGAATTTATTAGAACTATTTTACAAGAACTATTTTATCGCTTATTAAACACTTAAAATATCTTGTTTTAAAATAAAAATAAAAACTTTCAATCTTCGAAATTCCTTGATACAACCGTCTTTGTTCGCATCCAGAAAGGATTCGATTTGCAAGGAAGAAAAAAAATACAATTTCCACCTTTAGAACGTTCCTTCCTTCGGAGTGGCGGCGACAGGCTGTCTGGTCGGCGCGTTTTTTTACCTGAAAACTTTAAGTTTCCGTTAAAACCTTTTGTGAAGAAATTACATTTTGTATAGAAAAGTGTCAAAGGCACCCCTAAAGCTTGCCGCCCCTGGAGATTGAATGAAGGGGAAGATTCTGAATGAAATCGATTATTTGTAGGAGATTTGGGTTTTTATGTCTCCGCGATTGACGAAAATAATTATTAAACGGTTGCAACCCATTTTTTTTGATTTTTGTATTTAATGCAATTTGCGACGATTAAAAATGTGCATGTAATTTATTTTCAATGCAATTTTCCCATAATATCTTGTAACCATATCATTCATTCATTCAAACCCTTTTCTGCACCCCAATGGTGCATAGGTCACTGCATCATGTAAACGCAGTGTTATCTTGATCATTAACATATGAAGGAAAAGTGATCAGCCCCCCGCTTCAGGTACCAGTCCAGGGTAATATTGAGTAAATATAAGAGTGAAAAAATCACTTATATTTAATAGACCCTCCCTGGGAATCGAACCCGGGTCCTCATAAATATAAAGTAATGAAAATAAAAAAGATTTAAAAAAAATATTTGTTTCAGACAAAAGGTATTCTAAAAAAATCAAATCCCAATATATATTCATATATATATATATATATATATATATATATATATATATATATATATATATATATATATATATATATATATATATATATATATATATATATATATATATATATATATATATATATATATATATATATATATATATATATATATATATATATATATATATATATATATATATATATATATATATATATATATATAAATGTTTATATATAAATACTTCCTATTTTTAGTTTGACAACAATGTGAGGACACCTCTTTAAAAAAAAAATTCATCATAATTATTATTTCGTAGGCTTTATGTTATCTTGTATAGTAATATTTTTACAAGTATCGGCCAGATGTCCTGTGCGCATGTCCGGATGGGTATTTATTTGTCCAATTGTTATCCACGTGGTTTCATCGGAAACCACTTCCGGAAGCCCCGTCCTGGGTGGTCACTCGGCCACGTATTGTGGGTTACCGAGTTAAGCCTCTCAGCGGCCGTCAATACAACATGCTTTAATATAAACTAGTCCTTCGGAGATCCTGCTCAACATATTAGAGAAAAATCCTACCTACACATGTACCTTTAAATATATTTGTTGATTTATTTAAGCCAAATTAACAGTTTATAATGTTATAGTTTAATAATAATAAAAAAAACGATTTACTAGATTTATATTATCCACTGACACTTCGTGATGGAATTGCATTTTTAATTTATTATTAGATTAAAACCAATATTTTTAGCTTTTCCACTTTTTTATTTGACCAGCGACCGGGTTTTGTCGTTACCGACATCATCAGACTGGTCAGACCAGTCTGATGATGTCGGTAACGACGAAACCCGGTCGCTGGTCAAATAAAAAAGTGGAAAAGCTAAAAATATTGGTTTTAATCTAATAATAAATTAAAAACGATTTACGTTAAATTGTATCCGCTAAATGCCCATAACGTAACAAATAACTATTTACCTGTATGCCTAATATAAAATAAATCAGTTTAGTAACTCGATTGAATTATACGATACAATTGTTCTATTTTGTTTGGAAAATATTCATATTGGGCAAAATGTTGTAAACAAAAACGAAATTTTTATAAAAAGAAATTAAAGCATAGAGCTTTATAAAAACTTAAATTTGACCTTGGCAGAAATATTCTCTAACTGGGCGATTGCCAAATATTAATAAAAAATTAAAAATCATGTATTTTTGGAATTTAAAATTAATGTAATATTTATTTTGCCTTCTAATTGTTTCAAACATATTTTCATATTTCAAACGCACGAATAGTACAAACATACTATTTATATTAATGCAAAAATTATGTGATTTATTTCTTTAGAATTTCACTTTGTGGCGAGACACGATTAAATTATAAATAAAACACTTGTTTTTTACCACTTGAGTATTATATTATTACAACTAGTTTTGGAAGCTTCAGATGCTTCTATCTACGTGTATGAAAATAAATTTTATGTTCTATCTACGGGTTTATATTTAAACCCGTAGATGGAAGCATCTGTAGCTTCTAAAACTAGTCGTAACAAAATAATACTCAAGTGGTAAAAAAAGTGTTTTATTTATAATTTAATGCAAGAGATCATTACAAATGTATCATGATCAATTTAAATTCAGTAAGAATACTGTATCCTAGTAATACCTAGATTCGGCGTAGTGTGTTTGTGAGAACTAGTTTAGAAAAAACACAACCCATTTTTTCCTAGTGTTGCAAAATTATCTATCAAAGTTATACATACCTATGTTATATTTGTAGGTTTTAAAAAAAAACACTTTATATAGATTTCCTTGGCTACAATAATATCTTAGAATAGCATATCGTTAAGTTAAGATTTTATTAAATGAATTTTATTGAAAAATAACTATTGCGGAGACATATTGTCAGTCACAGTCACATATTGTCAAGATTTGTCTTTTCAATTCTCTCAAAATATTTATTCAAATATTTCTTAGAAATTGTAAAGAATCAGAATATAAATGGCATAAGTAGGAAAAATCATGTTTGTTATTTATCGACATTAGGTGCAACCGTTCATAGTCAAAACCAACAAAAGAGTAAAATATTTCATAAAATCCACAAAGTACGCAGTTCATTTATGACGAGCACAAAACACGAGCTTTGCGAATAAAGGGAGTGATTCTAAATAATCGGTATTTAAAGAAAGTGAAAAAAAACACTACTCGGTCAATATTTGGCCGGTCTATTTGTTATGGGCGAGACCGCAAAATGTTCATCAATGGTTCTCAATACCAACAATGGAGGAGCCTCCGCGAGTACAATGGACCACCGAGTAAATGGGCGGGATGCGGGACAGAACTCACAATTACTAGTAAAACTTCTCGTTATGATACTCGAATTCAATGGACCTACTTAATATGTCACACATTGTCTAGCATAAAAACAGAATCTCACACCCACTCGGAGGCGAATTTCGAGAATCGGACCCTCTAAATACAGGGGATTCTTAAACTTACTTATCGACGACATGCTGCCAACTCGGTGTTAATACGAAAAAAACAACAAAATCAACATTTTGAACCATGATATGCGTAGAGCATTACATCCAATTAATACAGTATTAACTCGATCTTTGATTATAAGAAAGCAGGGTGGTCAGTCCTGCGGTATAGTGGCTAACCATACATCGTTGGAGAGATGCGTGCATTAATAACAACCTCAAAGATATATAAATATTTATACATTCTCTCAGACACATCATGCATAAGACCACCTTTTCTATTTATTTATGAGCCATTTATTTATTTATAAGACAAAGCTCCTTACTGCAAAACCAGAGAGACTGATTTGAATCGGAGATCATGTCGAGGTCACCAATTTATGGCACAGGGGTATATTATTGTCTCAAATAAAATAATTTCTTATTATTTACTTTTCAAATAAAAGAACCTGTTTTAATGAGAAAATGTCAAGTTCATACATAGAATGACATCAAAACCCACGTATATTCCTGACATTAAAATACAAATCCTCAATACGATTCAAAAGTAAATGTTATTATAAAATAAAACAAAATAATTAATAAAATTGTCTTTTTATATATTTTTAAATAGAAAAATTAATGATGGAAATCTAATCAACCTTTACAATCATACTTTTTTTAAAAACATCTACATAAAAATTATTATGTAGTTGATTCCTCATCTACTTTTTAATCGCCGTCTGGTTCATTTTGTAATGACGTTTCTTCAACCAGCTAAAAGTCATTATACGCTTTTTTGTATTGATCACTTGTGAGATGAATAGAGTTTATTGACTGAATTATATTATTGCGAGTTCATATTTCAGCACCGCCTACTTTTTTTAACAAATAGATATTCAAGCAAATAAATTTTTCAAATTTCAAAGATATCTTCGAGTATTTATTTATTCTGAAGTTGTATAGAAAGCAATTTGGTATTGAACTATTTACGAAAGGTAATATCTTTTATTATTTCTCAAAAGTAGGATTTAAATGTTTTTTTTGACATTTGGAAGGCGTATTTTACTTAGCATAAAAATATTTTAATTTTTGAAAACTTTTATAAGTGTGGTAAGGCGAATTGGCATGGACGAGACGAAAAATTGAAACTCTTAAATGAACGCACGTAATATTCTGATTAAAAAACTAACTCGCATAATTATATATCACGTTGCAGTGTTTACAATAAATCTCAACATATCGCTCACTCCTTTCAACAACGTCATATATAAAAAAACTTGATTTTTCAGGATATCGTTTTTAGAGTTTAAGAATATAATGAAAAGTATTAAAAATAAATATGAAGCCACTTATTGAACTTTTCACTGTGCAACAGATCTTTTTAAGTAAAACCCGAAGGTTTTCTTACCATTTGAACAATATTTAGATAATAAAAAAATAGACAATACATTTTATTCAAAATGCTAAAACAACACTTTCTGCCCTATAGCGGGTAAATATTAAATTTAAAATATGCTGCTTTTGCTGGGATATAGAGCATTTTCTGGGGAAAAGACGATTTTTGATATATGACGTTGTTGAAGGGAGTGAGCGATATGCCACTTGTATTTTTTCACAATTTAAGCATTATCGAAATGGATACATATTTATACATCAATACAAATCAGTTTAATGAACAACAATTTCAATAAATTTAACATTTTCCAATATTTCATCTTTCATCATAAAATTTCTGAAAAACTGAGAAAGCGATTATTATCATACGTTGTATTTTTTTGGTTCACATTTAAAAAAAACAGCAGCAAAATTAAAAAAAAAAACTTAAAAAAACTCTTATCAGAATGTAAAAATCAACTCAAAAAGTCATCTATTGTTTATATATATAAATTTTAGATATTTTATTTTAGATATCATGAAATATTTAAAAATATTATTCCTGCTAAATATAACGTATAGCTACTTTATTATGAAATCTCGCATACCTCATTATACTAGAATGATTATAATATATTTAGAAATTATTCACTCCATCAGCCCTGCGATTCAGGTACCAATCCGGGGTAATATTAAATAAAATTGAGAGTGAAAAATCACTTAAATTTATTTGAACCCGGGACCTTCAGTACGGTAGCCTAGCGTGCTGACCAATACACTACAATGGCGGACATTTATTTAGGAAACAAAAATATTTAACTAAAAATCTCAATTTGTACTGGTACATACAGCGCAAAAATAAACCCCATCATTCCCTTCGACATAAATTGGATGTTAATAAATGTTTCGAACTACTTAAGAAATAATCTCATTGGATTACTGAATTTGGGAAATATTTCAAATTAATAAAGTATTAATAAAGGATTTTGTATGAACGATATGGACCTATGCGAAGAAAATTAATATAAACTTCGCATCCCTTAAAACGCTTATCGAAGCACGCGGACCGATGTGCCGAGAACACAACAAAGAGAGCCACCCCTGTAAAGGATTACCTAATCCACTTAGCTTGTATGACAGCCGGTAAAGCGCTAAGGGTAGCTAGTAGGTATGCCACCACCCAGAATCTTGGAGCGATAGATCGATATCGAAATTTATATTTTTAGTTACATTTCACCAATTCACTATATTTATAAATAAATGTATCTCAAGATTAACTGCTATTTACTAAGGCAGAATAATCGCTTAAATCTTAATTTTGCGTAAAAGACCATTTTTGTTTTGAAAAAAAATAAGTATTCTTCGAAATAAATATATGGTTTCGAAAATAAAAGAGTTACTGAAAGGTATATATATATATATATATATATATATATATATATATATATATATATATATATATATATATATATATATATATATATATATATATATATATATATATATATATATTGTATGCATACAACACGTGTGAATTGCCGGTTGAGTACTGAATTGTTTATCTGAAAATACACCCTTGAAATGATTTTTACAGGACATCATACTGAAAACATTTTTACGCAGCTTTTATAGTGTTATCTAGTATGTAGTGCATTCCCTTTTTATTCCTATTTCAATCTTTATTTGCCCTCAATGGTGCATAGGGTACTGCATCGTATAGAATCATAACTATCTCGATTGTTAAATCTGTGCTTTAGATAAATATTACAGTGAAAAATCACATAAATTCATTTTAACCCTCCTACCCAAAGCAACCACCCAAATGTCTAAATTCTTATATTGAATTTAATTAGTTTAACTTTTTCAGTATGTTAAATTTGGATAATAACTAATTTCAAACGTGACTTTAAACATTATTAATATGTGTAAGGTAATTGTCTTACACAACTCCGCTGATAGGTGGTTTTACTTCCTTGAATATTAAATTTCCCGCCTTCCTGTACAGGAACTCTTATTAAAATACAGAGAATGGATGAAGGCGAAAAAGAACATAATATCCTCCCTTAACTCAAAACAACCCCCAGCACAATTCACCCTCCGCCTTCCAATAAGACTTCAGCAAAGCTTTTCCCTGAAAGCTCCCGTATCACTTGTTAACAGACTCCGTGAAAGCCTTATATCGTTATACAGCATCTTTCTCTTTCTTGTACGCAGAGGAGAACATGTAATGAAAGGGATGAAGGTAGGGTGTCTAAGAAACGTAAGTCTTTTTAAGAGCGAGGGCGCAATATCTTTCTGACATAGTTGTTTCCAGAAGCGGAAAACCTGGATTGAAATCCTGAAAATGTATTTTTTTGTTCTGAAATTAAATTTCCATAATAAAAGGCTGTAAAAAAATTAAGTTTTTAATTTTAAGCATTACCAACAAAATTATACATTTTATTAAACTTAACAACTTTGTTTTAACCACTTTTTTATTGGTACACTTTATCCAACCGTTTGGATAAAGTGTACCAATAATAAAGTGATTAAAACAAAGTTGTTTAGTTTTATAAAGCTTATAAAATGTGCCACAAAGTATCTGCGAAAAACAGTCAAGAAAATTATATATTTTTAAGCGTTTTATTTCATTACACACGACCAGTTTCGAAAACTACAGATATTTTCATCTAACGTTAGATCTCAGGTAAGGTTAGATTCTAACTTTACCTGAAATTTGTTATGTAGGGTCAATGTAGGGTACCTGTGAACGGCTTCACTTATTGAAACTACGCATTTCACAAACCTTGCAAAAAAAATTATTAATTTGACACTCCCGGTGTTTTTTCTGTCCCTCAAGGTTGAACAAAATATTTGTTTACAAAAAATATTAATTTAATAATAATTTTCTTGAAATGGATTTATTTTCCTAATGGTTTAATAACTATAACAGATGTGCATTAAGTTTTATCTCGAGAATTACAGAGAATTTATCCACTTACAAAACTTCAATATTTCTATGTCGATAATCCTAAAAATAAAGTATTTTTTTTAATACTAAAAGCATACAAAAACTGGCATTGTAAACATTGGAGTATGGTACGTAAAATACTCAATATTTCGTCGTTATCGTTACTTAAAAACTCTACTTCTCGACTACTGGTTACGGAATAACAATTCCATCACTAGGTCATCATCAGTCTATAGTTGACCTGATGATGGAATGTTTTTTTTTAATTTGGTAGTCGTGGAGTAAAGTTTTTAAGTGGTATTAGACAAACTGAACGATGTATAATAAGGGGAGTGTTAATTAATTTTTTAAAAATTTTTACATAAAAATTAACATCCGATGGAAAATGTTAGCGACCCCAACATATTACACACCAAAAACAATATTGTTGAGCGAGAAATGAGAAACAGAGAGGAACAGAGATATGGGATCTCGCTTTTGTGCGACAGAGAGGGAGCGAGAAACAAAGAAGTCGTCAACTCGAGGCGTGAGAGCTTAATAACGAGCCGTCTCATGGCAGACGTTTTTCTTATATGAGTATCCAACCAGGGTTTCTCAAACATTTAACTTAATTGTTAAAATGTTTAGAAAGTTTTTTTTTCTATCTTATTATGTTGTTCACTGCGTATTACGTTGCTTGTTACCATCAATTGAAAATATCAAAACATAAAAATCGCGACCTATTCGCATTCGCTAAGTTTTATATATTTTTTTTAATTAACCGGAGAATTTAAGAGAACTTAAGGATATTTTTGAACAAACTGACATTTACATTTTTATTTATATAAATATACAAGTATACCCATAATATAAGGTACCATGAACACATATTTTTCATATCGTCATAAACAAGATGCAACATAATTTTTACTAATAATCATTTTCATTATCTGCCATCGTTGTGTAGTAGTTAGGGCGTTTAGCTGCCATGCTGAAGATCTCGGATTCGATTCCTAGGTGGGTCAAGATAAATATTATATAAGTAATTTAATCTATGTCCGCCTCCGTAGGGTAATGCTCAGCACGCTCGGCTACCGTTCTGGTGGTTCCAGGTTCGATTCCCAGGGGGGTCAAATAAATATAACTAATTTTTCCACTCTAATATTTATTCAATATTACCCTGGACTGGTATTACCTGAAGCGGAAGGCTGATCACCTTTCTTTCATGTGTTAACGATCAAGATAACACTGTGTTTATAATTCAGTGCCCTATGCACCATTGGGTTGCGGAAAGGTGTTTGAATGAATTTAACTATACTATTTATTCAACATTACCTTGAATTGTGCCTGAAATGTACTTATGATTAAACTGCTTTCATGTTATTAACGATCTATATAAAGATGCAGTAGCCTATGCATCACTTGTTTTGGATAAGAGTTAGATTTTTTTTTACGATAATCGTAGAATATCAAAACCCAGCTAGTGGCTAGTTTCCGATACTTTTACGCACTTCATAAAAGCGCCAAGTATTAATAAGCAGGCAGTCAAAAACCTACCCCTATTGTGGCCATTAAAGTTAGTATCGGGTTGTAAGTAACCTCCTCCCTCCAGTGGGGCCCGGGGACGCCTAATGAAAACAAACGACGCCTCTATATTACCCTGAAACGGCGACCTAACGCCCCGGCGCTGATACTACCTTCAGCGATGATGTTTACTAAACCGTTGATTGATGACTCATCCGTAAAGTAAAAAGATCGTATGTAGATTTATGAGGAGCAATAATGTCGGAATCATGTATTAAATTATACGGTCTAACAATAGCTTTCGGGGCCACTAGATGAGTCGTAGTCCTGAGAGAAGGGATGAGTCCTATTTTCAGCTACTCATCAACTCGACTTTATTTACCTGAATTAAATTAAATAAAAAATAATACCTGCGCTTACGATATCTTAAAATTGTACGAATGCAAGTAAAGATCAAGATACACTGCGCCAATACGATGCAGTGCCCTATGCACCACTGGATGCAAATAAGGGTTAGAAAAAGAAGAAGTTTTATAAATAGCTACGTACAAGGATATTTGTTTTTTTGCTATTATTATTTTGTAAGGGGTGACACCACTAAAAAATGTTTAAAATGAGTAAAAAAAAATAAAACATTTTGAATATGTTCAAATATATTACTTGTTCATAAATCTCGATTATCTTAAATCTGGGTATTTACATGACTATAGGCTGGTAACGTAATCACTTTACACGTGTGTAACATTTACTATTCTACCCATGATTGTCAACCACACAACTTAAATTTTAAAACTCATGCATTTATCATAAATCTCATCTCGTTTCATGTTTGAGTTCACAGCAGCATTCATGGTTGGGTTAAGAAAGCCTTTATTTTGCAGAGATCCTATTTAGATATATGTAAGATCCTAACCGAACTATTTTACTTACTGGGAGACGCTTGAAAATATAATTTAAAATTTTAATGCAGCGTATTTGACTTGTCATATAATTCACAACATTTTGACTCCTAACCCAAAATGTTGTGTATGTTTATTAGCTTCTTTGACCGTAATGGCAATGCCATCTTTTAAACGTAAAAGCAACACTCCCAACACTAAACATTATTCATGGTGGACAGCGTGCTTCCTGACAGCAACCATCATTTATAATTTTTGATGATTTCTATAGCATTGTTGTTTCAAGATTCTTAATATTTTAATTGAATCACAAGATTTGTAAAATTATATTGTTCATTAACATGTTGCTTTTCTATTTTCTTTATTTTTTATTTTACTAGAATGAACCACAGCAATGCTTGCCAGGGGTACAGCAAACTCTATGTGAATTTTTAATGGAGAGAAAAAATGCCCTTCTACTAATATATTCCCCTGTATTTTCGAATGGCAATATTCACCCCAAATTGACATGTAACAATAATGCAATGAAGCTTCTCATAAATACAAATTTATATTCACCATATAAACCGTTTAGTCTCCACCGGGAACATTGTCACCCCTTTTAATCAAACTAGCTTTATGATGACATTAAAGTCAATCTTATTTGCATTCAATATTGCCCAAGTGTAGCTTTCCACCGAGCTTTTTTAATATATCACATCGGGTTAGGAGCTTTAGAAAAGCTCTCGGTGTTTGTTTTTCTACTAATCACATGATTTATTCAATTATTAAAATCTTCTTTTAATTCATTTTTTTAAATCACATTTTAAGAAGCAATATTTTCAAGCAATTTAAACTTTGAGTGTGTCCAAATACTGGTTCACGAATTTGGATTATCTCCAATTAGGAGCTATTTTTAATATGATTTTTTGACATCTCAACATAGAATGATAATTTAGTAAAAAGCTTGCCTCAGCTCATCATAGATGTCTCTAGTGAAATTCTATTAAAATCTAGCACTATGTTTGGAGTTTTAACAATATATATATATATATATATATATATATATATATATATATATATATATATATATATATATATATATATATATATATATATATATATATATATATATATATATATATTATAAATATATATACATATAATTACATGGAAGTTTTAAGTATTTAGTGTGGTTGTCAATCATGGGTAAAATCGGTGAATGTTTCACGTGTATAAAGTGATAACATATAGCGGTCGTTAGACCAGTAAATGTCCAGACTTTCATATTTTTCTTAGTCTTTAAAATAATACAATTTAAATTTGGTATATACCACTATGACACATGTTTTGATGCAATCCGCATTCTTTTCAAACAACGCATCATCTTTAAATACGTACGGTGTTTTAGAAAAGGTTGCGGAATGCATCGAAACACGTGTCCAGTAAAACTAAAATTAAAAATGCATAGATACTACCTCAAAGTGACTGCCGAATCAATTGATTACGTAATTTAAAACTTGTGGTTTTCAAATACTATAATTTTGTTCTAATCTCGTCAGGAATAGATCTGTAATTTTCATTAGAGGATGAAAATCATAATTATTTTATTATTATTTAAAAAAAAGTTTAACTGTTCATTTTTCACTTATTTTTATTATAAATAATGTAACTTATGTAGCATAGAGTTATGTTATAGTTACACGTGTTCGTTTGTTGAATGACAGCAATAAACCTGGTGAAGAATGGCAGGCGTGATGGATCGGACACCTAATGACGGGGACTACGAAAAGAAGAAATATTATTAAAACTTCATAGTTAATGCAGAGTCAGTGGCGACACATCTGTTACTATCTATTCGTGCACCTTCAATGTATACACACGAAACTCCGAAAGTCCGACTAATTAAAGTTTAGCTCGAATGTTAGTAATGGTCATGCCACAAACTTGATGACCCTTTAGCGTATTTCTATCTATGAAAAATCATTCGTTTTTCATGAATATCTCACCATAGACTCTTTACATATTAATTATAACAAATAAGATTAGAATTTTTGCAAAAATCTGATTGCTGTTATTAATATTTCTGATCATTTTTTTTCTTTATTTTGAATGTTTTTGTGATATCTAAAATAAAAATTAAATATTGAAATGTAAAGATGCTCTTGAAATATGAATTACATCATATTTTTTGAGTTCCACTTCTGTGTATTAGATAATTTAAAATATCAATTGCATGTACCCTTTTTAAGCAAATGAGAAAAAAACATTCACTAAAATAAACTTACTTTAAAATAGAATAAGTTAAGTTTAATTGAAATATGTATTAACTTACTCTTAATGCAAATATATAAAGTAAATAAAATGAAATAATTTATATTTGAAGCACTTAATTTGTGATTTTCCATATTATTATTAAAATGTAACTTTGTTTTCAAATCACTATATTTTTTTTTCATAACTTTATTAAAATGTCTACCGGTTTCGAAGCTAACCGCTTTTTTCTCAAGACTGATTAGTACTTAGTATTAATCAGTCTTGGTTAAGAAGCGGTTTGCTTCGAAACCGGAAGATATTATAATTAAGTAATAATAAAATATTTATGGTGATTTGAAAACAAAGTTACATTTTCATTATAAATAAAATAAGTTTAAAAATGGATATGATATTTTCAGGCGTCTGTTAAAAAAAATTGTGTGTAAAAAATTCTGGAGAAAATCTTACATAAGTTTTATAAAGGTTTCAGTAGTAAAAAAAACTTTCTAATTTTATCCATAGATATTCCCAAAAAAGAAACATATAGTTGATATTTGAAATTGAAGTATAAATACTTTGATAATTTCATTATTTCGATATTGTGGTTGTCAATTATGAGTCGAATTGTGAATGTTACAGTAAATAAAGTACCTTAATAAGAACTGTAATAGACTTCTTCATCTTAATATGTTGAGGAATTAATAATAATAAAATATTTCACTATTTGGTTTTATCCATCACATTGACTAAGTTTGCAAAATGCAGAATCCTAACTTTGGCATTGGATTAATGATATCAACCTTCTCCCCTCGCAATAAAAATAATACTTTGTATTTCAATATGCTAACAAAATCCCTACTTACTTGTAGCATAGCCTGTCCACATCAAATATCTCTATTTGCAGTCGTTTATGAAGATTTATAGCTTACTGGTTAATGTCCTAATACATGCAGTGTTATTGATTTCTTATTTGTCTACTTACATGCAATTACACAGGGGTGAGTTTGGGTGGGTTGATTTAATATATGTACGAATCCACCCACCCCCTTCATTCGGAATGGCATAGTATTAAAGTAACTATTAAAACGAGGTTATAAATTCTTCAAAAAATGGATTGTCCGCTTTTTATTATCACACATCGTGGTATAAATGATTTACGGAAAAAATGCACTATGTGAAAATTCCGCATATGATCGACATCACACAACAAGAAAGAACCATATTTATTTTTAATTAAAAAGATATGAATACCTGAGATTTATTAAATGTATCTCCAATACTGCAAAGCCTCTCTGGTTTCAGTATTGAACATTTGAACTTTATTTATATGCACAAAGACTTTAAAAAATACTATCACAAATTTCTAAATGCTTTCATAAGGAATAAACATTTCCTATTAATGCATTTTTACAAATTTTTCATTCCAATAGGTATTATGCAATTACAAATACCTTAACCAAAAGAGCTCAGGTTAAAGTATGTTAATACTATATAGGAATGAGAGTGGATAAGGAAAAGTATATAAAACAAGGAGAATAACGGTAATAGAGTACTTGGGGTTGCATACAAGTATGTCTAGGATTATCAACTTTTTTGTACATTGCACAATATTAATGTGTATTCTCTTGAGGCCAAATATGTAGGTCAGCTCTAAACAATATTTATTATGTATTGATTTAAAAATAAAAATAAAAACAACCACAATCTTTGTATTTCCCATTGATAAACACATCAATATAAAAACCTAAAAAAAGATGCTCGATTTTATTTATCAAAATGGTCATCTTATGCAATCTCTCTACATTTTTACGGGACACCCTTTTATCATTTAAGGGGTGACCGTTGAATGCTAATTCATTTAATGACGCGTTAGAAAAATGGTCGCTCAACCCTTTAGGGAAGCACATAGTAGCTTGTGCGCTTCGTGTGTGTATTTACAACCCAGGGAGAAGAGGAGAGAGTCAAGGAAGTAACGTATGTCCAGTCGCGTGTCTGCACTCCCTACGAGAGGCTTTAATATTACTCCACTTCGTGCATACTCCATTCACTCCATACATATCTCAAATAGTCTTATCATGCTTGGATTGACTTGATATTTCACGAATTTATTTGTTCAGACTAGAGCTTTGGTGCAATAAAATGTTATGAACTGAGAGTTGTAGAATTGAGTTGTTCAACAATCTGAGTTTTCGAATTATAATAACCTGGACGGAGGTCAAGGGACTCAGTTTATTATTAAATGTATCCAAATTTTCAAAACATCACTTGTATCAACAGAATATAATATAAAATAACACATAATTATTATTCATTACACCCATAATAATTTCATATCCCAAGTAGTCAACCTTTTTTTGCAAAGCACTCAAAATGAGTGATAAATCTCAAGTTATCAATCTCTATATTTTAATTTTTTAAAATTTTAAATGAATGTTTTGTTAATATAGTCTTGTCCTAGAATCGGTAACATCAATCCTACATGGAATAGGTTAATTTCAGTTTTCCTGGAAATTAGTCAATCTAGATTTAAAGAATTTAAATAATGTATTTACATTGGTTTTCTAAATTTTTCCAGTACCTCTCAGCTCCATAAAATTTTTTACCATCAATATATTTTACCATTCTTTAATCGTTAATTACTTCTTTCTACTAAAAACCTTACTTTTAATATTACTACTACTACTACTACTACTACTACCATCACGCCGTTTCCCCGCAGGGGTAGGCAGAGAGGATGGAACGCCACACTCTTCTGTCCTGACATACACTCCTCGCCTCCTTCACATCCATACATCTAGTCATACATGCCCTCCGATTACGCAGACTTTTGACACCGCCAGATTTTAGGTTCTGATTGATCTGATCGTGCCAAGTCTTTTTCGGTCGTCCACGTTCTGTTTTCCCTCTCACATTCGCCACATATATTTTCTTAGTCATTCTCTCGCTATCCATTCACTCCACATGTCCATACCACCGCAAAGAACTCTTTCTAATCTTTTCAATTATTCCTCGTTCAGCCTTACATTCCTTTCTTATATCGTCTTTTAATATTAAGTTTTATAAAATTGTACAATTGTTTATTCCTCACAAAGTTCCTTTATGTCATCATACACGGTTACAAGCTTTTATGCTGGAGTATTTTGTATTTTTGTTTCATAGAATTGTCAAATGCGTAATTCACTTTCTCCCCCACGTTGTGCTTGCCGCAAACTGCCATTAAATTAAAAAGTGATATGACTTTAAAGCTGGCAACCCGCCGCAAAATTCAAATATTAAAATACTCGCGCTGCACCCTAAGACAACCCCTGTTACATATGAAATGAATGAAGTTTATCCTTGTCAACATATTGCCGGGGGATGGTTTTCGGGTGATAAATCACATAATCCCAGTTTTGTTTTTCCAAAAGATTGATTTTCATGGTTTGTTGTTTCCTTAGGCAATTTGTTTGGTTAAGTATGCCGTACATTTTTTATGTTTTTTCATTTTGCAAATGCATTCAGAGCGATGCCATGTAGGAATGTTCTAAATTGCACATGTTAATATAATTGTTCTTATAATTGTGTTTTTTATCAGTTCTTACAAACTAATCAATTCTAATAAGGGCAGGTATTATTTATTATACTAATCTCTATACTTTTCATTTATTTGTATAACTTATTTTACTATATGCTTTAATAATAATAATAATAATAAAACCCTTATCCGCACCCCAATGGTGCATAGGGCACTGCGTCATATAACGCAGTGTTATCTTGATCGTTTACACATGAAGGAAAGGTGATCAGCCCTCCGTTTCAGGTACCAGTCCAGGGTAATATTGAATAAATATGACAGTGAAAAAATCACTTATATTTATTTTACCCCCCTTGGGAATCGAACCCGGGACCTCTGGAGCGTGCTGACCATTACACTACGGAGGCGGACTGATATGCTATACCTTTCATATACTTTTCTATACCTTTCGTGTATTTGGCTTCCGTGCATAAAGTCCTGAGTTTTTACTCAATCATTGGCAGATTAAGTGATCACTTCATAAGCCAATGATACTTGTTAACAAATCTGAGTTTTCTCCACTTGGGAGTTGTTTTAACATTTTTAACATCTTCACATAATTGAAGAAGAATAAGGAAGCCTGGGTAGGTCATTAGCCCTGTAAATAATCAGATTTCATACTCTTCTGTGTTGAGATGTCAAATATGTCAAAATAACTCCGGAGTGTATTAATAAAAGTAGAGAAAACCCCATTTTTATGAACAAGTATTTGAACACTGTAAAAATGTTGTGAACATATGTATTCGTTACCTCTGTATACATGGTATTTATTTATTTGTGTCAACATTGGCAACATTCGTAAAACAAAACATTTAAATAATATAAATTAAACAAGCCAATTATATTATTTATTGATTCGGCATTAACTTTGTGGAATGACATGTTAATTTTTTTTTTGTTGATAAAACACTTATAATCAACCTCTATATATACCCTTAAATATTTTTTGCTCGTTGGTTTTAATTTTCACCTGTAGATGAAAACATTCGTCAGTTTTCGAAACTAGTTATGTATTATAAAAATAAAACTCATTAAGTGGTTTATTACAAGTGTTTAATTTTTTTTAAATAAGCCAATTATAGTTGACCACAGAAACATAAAGATTAGTACAAAATATTTAGTGTAGAACTAGCAAATGAACTCGTATCTTTGTTAGAAAATGTGCATATGTGAAGTGTTGATTCTAGTAGGGACATATCGCTCACTCCTTTCAAGAACGTCATAAATCAAAAATCGTCAATTTTTAGTTGTGCATGTTTTCGGAATGCCCAGAAAATGTACTATATCCCAGCAAAAGAGGCATATTTTTAACTTAATAATACAGGGCAGAAAATGTTGTTTTTATATTTTGAAGAAATGGTATTGTTTAACTATTTTTTTGAATTTACAAAATATTTTTCAAATGGAGAAAAAAGGTTTTACCTGAAAGGTTCTGTTGCACAGTAAAAAGTTCAATAAATGGCTTGATATTTATTTAATACATTGTGTTTTATTTTTAAACTTTAAAAACGATCTCCTGAAAAATCAAGTTTTTTAATTTATGACGTTCTTGAAAGGAGTGAGCGATATATACAATGCAGAGAGGGATAGTTTTCAAAGATACAGAGAGGACATTATGCTCACCATTCGACTTTTCAACACAGATTTTCAGCAATTGGTATGCATATTATTCCTTCGCATAACCGAATGTTAAACCCAGAATAGGATATCATTCTGAGAAGGAGTCTCAAGCAATATTAATACAGTAATAAACCGAAACCAATAGGCTAATTGCTCAGGTAATAATTAAACATATTTCCCCTTCGATCGCAGGGGCGCATTCTGTAATTCCCAGGCGTCTATTTTACGCCCTATAAACCTACAGCAGCGGGGGTCAAGCCAAATTTACCTTAGAAACATTGAACTACCCTGTTCAATTAGGGTGCGTTGACAACATGTAACTAAATATTATTTGATGTGCAAGTAATGTTAGTGCGACAGTTAAGGCGTGATGCGTTTAATAAACATAAATATTTGCTTACATTTCATGCGTGTGACTTTTACAATGGGAACTCTTTTTCAAAAACTAATGAAGCCCTAATACATTTTCTCTCATTATTATTATTTTTAGTTTTATTGTTTCATCGATATACTAGTAACATACATTAAAGCCTATGTTGTAAGTGAAGAAACGAATCTTTTTTTTTTCGAAAAGTGAATATAGAATACTGTAATATTCATTATTAAATAACCGAATCCTGGTTACGAGTGAAGCATGGAGTTAGCAAACGAAAGGTAAAATTTTACTGAATGCTGTCGAAATGCGATCCCTCAGGCAAATGTGCTGTAAAACGATGTACGATAGACGTTCGAATGGTGAAATTAGAAAGAAAAGAATAAAAAACTTAAATAAGCATTATCGACGTATGGAAAGAATGACTGAGGAAAGAACGGTAAAACAAATTTGTGAGGTGAATGTACGAGAAGTTAAAAAAAGAAGCAGAGGAAAACCGTGGTAAACTTGTCATGATCAGGAATGTCAAATACTTGAAAGTGGTCGGATTAGGAGTCGAAATAATCGGCGGGTATGTATGAGGGGATGCATGAATGTAGGAGGCGAAGAATGTTTACAGAGTGGTAAAGCGTTCTATCCTCTCTGCCTACCATTGCGGAATAGCGGCGTGATAGTTACTTAGTTATTTTCAGAAATATTTTTACAGAACTTTTGGCCTATTGATAAGATACTTGGAACCAGAATTAGTATGTACACATATTTAAACATACTCTACTAAAAAAGTTTCTAAAACTTCAAAAAACAAGTGATAAATTTGAGACGAATTTATGAAGGGTATTTTTAATATGCATACATATAAAAATTATCCGAAATAATAATTTAATTACTTAAAAGCTTGCAAGAATATGCTGAATGCATTTTGATATAATTCAATTATAAGTAAGCGATTTGCAATGGAGAACCTTCAGCGTACATTTTCCCTCCCTTTTTCCGTCTGGCGCGCCATTTCCACGTAGATTGAGTTGTTAGTCTATGGAAGCGCTTCAATATCCGCTTCCGGTGTTCCCAGTAGGAGAGGGTACTCTCTTCTGATTGGCCGAACGGCATAATATAGTGTTGCTGTGATTTCTCAAATTTATTTCTTCATCGAAAGGTAAGCTATTTATATTCTGGTTTTAAAACATTTAAAAGAGCTGAATATTGATAAATGAATATATATTTTATGAGATGTAATTTGATTAAAGGTACTAGTCCAGGGTATATTTATGCAATTTTTTATTTAAGTTTTACTTAGTAAATACCACTATTTCTTAAAATCTATTATGACACGTGTTTCGATGCATTCCGCATAATTTTCAAACAACGTATGTCTAAATTTTAGAAAAAAATCCAAATTGATGGATTTTACCACGAAGTGACTCTTGAAGCAATAATCAATAAAACTACATTTAAGTATTTTTAAAGTAAGATATTGTAAAAGATTCATTTGTGACTTTCTGAGATCTGCCCTAAGGCCCTCATAAATGGTTATCAAACGATCCAACCAGAATGCCATGAAGGTATTATTCAAAAATTAATTCAGTAGCAGTACATGGTATTTTTTATTTAATTTAAATTTTACTTGGTAAACATCACAATTTAAGAAATAGTTGTATTTACTATGTAAAATTAAATGGAAAATACATATAGTTAATTGACTCACTTACTGTATCTTTAATTCAATAAGTAATCTACAAAGTAAACTCCACTTTAATTAATAAATTAAACTTGTTAGTTGGGAATATTCCGGAACCACTAATTTATAAATGAAGTAATTATTGTCTCAACATAATATTAGTGGAATTTAAACAAACCGTTTTCATGATATTTCTGAGTATTCTGACCTGAATTTCGAGAGGATCAATGAATTCCGAGTATAAATTCCAAAGTGGAAAATTCGCTGACGTCACGCAACACCGCTTTACTTTCAGAAGTCTCCTTCTCCATTCTACATTGTAGGAACTATCAACATATAATATTATTATAGCGGACACGCCCCATAGAGTGTCTTCTCTAATAGTACCTACGTATATTGATCTATTCATGGTGCTGTCCTTGTCGCTCTCGCTGAAAGCTAAATATATCCGTCGCAAGCTTTTCCGATCGCTGTTACGCTCGCTAATGGCAAAAACTTGGGAAATAAAGGAAGGTTTACACCACCCTTTCAGCATTCATAACAAAAAATATTTTTTGTTTGTTTGCATTTTTTAATTAAATTTATATTTTTATTTATATTGATGTAATTTATTGTTATTAAGACATTAATTTGTTGACCGATATTTGAATGCTTTATTTTGAAAATTATACATATAAAAATATTGTCAAAAGTGGTTTCCGTAAAATATGTATTATTTATACCAAAATTTCAGTACGTAATACATAAAACATATAAACCCTGAAAACAATATCAATTGACAAACTGACAGAACTTTTATTCACTTTAAAAAAATGATAAATAACGTTTTAAACTTCGCTTTATACTTTGGATACTAAAATAAAATACTTGAAAATATATTTTCGAAAATTTTGGCTTCGTGAAAGAGTAAGTAATAATTTAGTCACAATAGACCTAATATGGTCGCATTGACATAAGGGATGCAAGATCCCTTGACCCCAAAAAAAAACATATAAATATATGTATGTAATTTAACGGGAAAAAACGTGATGTATATTCTCTTTTTCATTGTCATTTATTTATATATATATTTTTTACAGTTTTGTTTTACATATTCAAGGAATCAATTTTTTTTAAAGACTTGCTTAGCTATATATGTATCTGTGGAAATCTTCTCTTACACAATTTTAGTATTTTTATATTATTTTTTAATGACACTATAAATACAAGAAGAATGACGATAAAAACTAAATAAATTGATTGATTGCTTTAGTATCTTTTAATGAAGTAGAGATGACACTGTATTATTATTTCATATTGATATCCATATTTTCACATCATCAACCATTTACATACTTAGCCAGCTCTATACTATATCTCCTTGCAGTTCTGAACTCTTGATGATCATGTGTATGATGATTTTTTTATATAACTGCAGTATATGATTAACATAGGTGAAAAACACAAAATGGAAAATAAAAGTAACATAAAATACAACCTAGACAAATAAAAATTCGTGACTTTGCGTATTATTAAGATCTTCAATTTCAAACATTTTGACTTAATCTATATATATTATCCTTGTAATTGACTTTTATCTTATTTTACAATTCTTGGTTTAGACGCACCCTTAGTTCCGCTAATGGCTAAAGTTGGAAGCATAAATTCCGGTTTAAAAAGCACTCCGATATTATTTGGTCGAAATTTTCTAGAGGCGCCTAGAGGTAACTTTTACGAACGGATGTTTTTGAAAGCGGTTCATAAAACATGATGTTATAATACTCAATTCTAAATGCGAACATTCGGAGAATTGATGCCATCCATTTTGCAATAAAACTTTGCGGAAATGTTATTTTCCAAATTGATTCATTCTTTGCAATAATGTCCACAGTATAAGTGAACTTTTATTCTTATTATTTTGCTATTTGAACTGAATTGTTAAAAAAATGCATGAAAATTATTGAATGTAACCTGACATGATTTTTTTTGTAAGCATCTGCTCGGTTGTTTTTTTCTTTTTTTTCTTTTTACAGCTTTTTTTTTCACCAAACTAACTAACCATAACATAAATCTCTTCATAAATATAATTTGACTCCTGATCTGACAGCTTTCAAATTTTTAACACACATAATCATTCTAAGTTTTTCCCGGTCCTTCCTCTGCTCTTATTTACAACTACATTCATTCATTAAAAGCACTGCTTCATAACTGCCGGTTTCGGAATAACCATTCATCAGGTCAATACAACATTTCTAATTCAAAGTCTACATTTAACCTGATGATGGAATGGTTATTCCGAAACGGGGCGAGAAGCATTATTTAAAGTGGTATTAAACAAAGGTAATTATAAATGATAAGTAAGGTTTTATTTTACCATGCCACGAAGTTTACAATGCTTTCAATCTACAAAATTTTAAACTTGACTGTTATATTAACAGGCGAGCTCAATTTTAACCGACATGATTTATTTAAACCACTGGAACAAAGAAGATAACTTTATTTTTTAGTCTAATTATAAAGAAAGTTGGATTTATTATTCACAGAGAATTTTTCTAATGTCTTGTTATTATCAATTTACAATATCTTGTATCCCAAGCCAACTCTGATGTATTTTTATAAATTCGCTAATGCTGATGTGAAATAACAAAAAAAAACGACAACCGAACAGATTTAATCTGAACACGTCATAGCTAAATGTGTTGTCAAAAATACATAAATCAGTACAAATTACTTCAAAAATATGTCATGTCATATTCGGAAAACTGGATAATTTAAAGTATAGAGTCCTCGCTCAGAATCTATTTATACATACATATAGCATAGGCATATGTTATATAAATATCGTTCAGTCGTTTATGTTAGTGATAAAATTACATAATAAACCAATTCATTCCAATTATTTTTCCTAGCTTCGTACATTACTTATTTACTTACAAAAATATTCATTCAAACCCTTATCCGCACCCCAATGGTGCATAGGGCACTGTATCATACAAACACAGTGTTATCTTGATCGTTAACACATGAAGGAAAGGTGATCAGCCCTTCACTTCAGGTACCAGTCCAGGGTAATATGGAATAAATATTAGAGTGAAATAATCACTTATATTTATTTGACCCCCCTGGGAATCGAACCCGGGACCTCCAGAACGGTAGCCGAGCGAACTGACCATTACACTACGGAGGCGGACAAAAATATAGTGTATCCAAGTTTTCATTAATAACTTCTGAACATATTCATAATATATCAATTATATTCATTATTCTGGATCATGATCCCTTAGGAGTTATTTATATCAAGATTTTCTTTATTGATATCTCAATACAAATGAAAAATTATATGGAACTAAGTGTATTTACAGTGCTTTTGAGCTGTTGTAAGCTAGGTGGTGATATAAACGAATGAAATAAGTAAGTTTTTATTAGATATAAAAGTTAAATTATATTAATTTATATCTATCTAACTAACTAACCACGGGGTAGGTAGAAAAATAGAGTGCCACATCAATTAGTCTTTGTAAATAATCTTCGTCTCTTCTACATTCATTCACCTCCGCATACATGCCGACTCCTGACCTGACCACTTTCAAGTATTAAAATACTTGAAAATGCCAGATTTTCCTCTAATTCTATTACCAACCACATTCAACTCATTTTTTGACTATTCTTTCTTCACTCATTCGATTCACATGCCCAAACCACCTCAACATACCTTTCTTAATTCGATAATGCTTATCTCTTTTTGTTTTCTTTAAATTACCTAACGTCCAAGTGACTCTGAAATCTAGCTACGGCTTATGCAACACCGTTTATCATGTCCCTACTCAGGCTTCAACTTTATAAGTGAGTGGATTTACTCTTTATGTTTAAAGTTACTATAATTTCATGTAATTCATGAGTGAAAATTCTAGGCAAAAACACTCGCTCTAGGTAAAAACACTCTTGCTTATCTCAGCATTACATTCTTTATTCATATCACCATTCGAACACCTATTTATCACATACACCGTTTTGCTCTACATTCGTCTGAGAGAACGCATTTCGACTGCATTCAGTCAATTTTCATCCTTATTTTACCAACAACGCGTGAATGTTTTACGTTTATAAAGTGTTCAGTCTATGATAGGTTGTAAACCCTGTAAATACCCAAACTTCCATATTCTTCTTCATCTATGTTGAGATGTCAAAAAAATCATGTAAATGAATTTGGAAAATTATTTTTCTACTCCAGCTGCTTGCAAATGACGTATCGAATATAAAACGCAACCACAAAGTTATCTTCAGCATCGAATTTAGGTATTTACTTTAACTTTTTAATGGCTGGAATAAAAACATATCTAGGAATGTTGGCAAAAGAAAACAATATTTTAATGCTCCTTTTGATGGCCGCCCTAAATATTTGATGTTGGTGATTTTGTTATTTTATAACGCCAATCGCCAAATGTCATAAAAATCTGACATTGGGAAAAAACAACATGCGTAGTTATAAATACAATGTAATACGGGTTCCCTAGTTTCAGAATACAAGTCGAAAATAGTCAAACATGAAATTTACTTTAAAATTCAGAATATCTTATCGATTTGTTATTTTCTCAGATCGATCATATGCGAATTTCAAAGTAAAATTATAAAGTCAACGCACGTATTAACAGTACTGAATAAAATATGTCATGTACTAGATGCATCTAAAATCAATGATTAAAGACATTTTTGCTAAATAATAAATTTTACCATCATGGCCACGTACATTATGGACTTAACTAATTATTTTTTATCTTTTTTTTCAAACCATGAGGAAATGTGTGTTTTTCTAAGATTAATTTTTAATGAAAATTATCTAAAATACGATGAAAAAAAACTATTTTTAAGATCTCAACATAGATAAAATGAATATGTAAGTTTGGGAATTCACAGGGCTTACGACCGTCATAGGGTTGGTTAAGTGATCACTTGACACACTTGTTACATTCACCAATTCTACCAATGATTGGCAACCAAACTACTTTAATTTTGGATGTTATACATACATGACTGATCTCAAGACATTCCGTGATGGAGTTCATATATACCCATCTTTCATTGGATTTAGAAAGATTTTATTTAGTAGATTCCTATTATTCGCATGCAACCGATGTCAAATATGTAAAATTACTCATAAGTGGAGAGACCTAGATTTGTGAACAAGTTTTTGGACACACTCAAAAAGTTTATAAATGTATACACACACACACACACACACACACACACACACATTCCTCGCCTTCTTCACATCCATACTAGTACATACATCCATCTAGTCAGATTACGCAGACTTTTGACATATATATGTAGATATATATATATATATATATATATATATATATATATATATATATATATATATATATATATATATATATATATATATATATATATATATATATATATATATATATATATATATATATATATATATATGTATATATATATATATATATATATATATATATATATATACATATATATACATGTATATATATATATATATATATATATATATATATATATATATATATATATATATATACAATTATGGTCTTCTTCTACCATGTCAAAAGGTCGCAATTTTTTCTTTGTATGTCAACAAAAGAAACACGACGTCTGTTCTTTCATGTGTATCTAGTACATGGTCTATGGGCTTTACATTGTTCCAACACAAGCGCAACGTTTGGTCCATTCAGCTTGACAACAGCCAAGAGAATGTCCGGATGTGACGGTGAACCAAAGGATCTGACGCAAGTACACAACAGATTATCGGAGGGCAAATCTTGCTGATTATTTGACTTATGTAGGGTGACCATCACTGGAATAAAGCTATGTAAGTATTTGTCCGGTTCCATAGTGTAGTGATTAGCACACTACTGCTGACTACTATGCATGAAATCCCGAGTTCAATTCCGAGGGGATAGGGCTGAAAACAAATATGACTGTATTTTTACTTTTTTTTAGGAAAACCAACAGTCACAAATACAAAATTATAAACAAAATAATAAATACATAGCTAATTACAGGTCTTCACACATACTCGTAGGTACATGATATATAACAACATTTATTCGCAAATAAACACACTCACACATAAATATACTCTCACATGAAATTTATTACTACCCTGGACTAGTACCTGAAGCACATATTGCATTCCATTCATAAAATAAGCCATCACATTAATATTGCATTAATTTGATACAGTACCCTATGCACCACGGGCATGAAGACAAAATAGTAGTAGTAAGTTCTTCATACTTCCTTACCAGACTTGAAATTCATTGTTCTTATTTATGCATGTATGTATTTTTATCCACAACAAGGTTTTAGGATAAAATGTAATTTTTTTGGAAATTTCAACCATAATGGAGGGAGGATAATAGAGCATTATTTTATTCAAAATCAATACAAAACCAATCATTTTGATTACTTTTTAAAAATTATTCATAGACTGGGCGTTTAATTTGTAGAACCCCATAATTTATATTTTAAATATTAAAAGATTTTTAGGGTCTACTAAATTGTATTTTAGTATTCAAAAACATACAAATTAAAATTAAAATTCATGACAATTGTTTAGCCTTGTTGTTGAATACATTATCAAACTGAGACTACTGACTCAGTTTGATAATTCCCTAACAAGGCGAAATAATTTGAACGATTTTTTTTATGTGTTATTCAAATAAAGTTTACAACTTAGTACACCATAAAATAGACCATCAGTTTTTGATTTTGATATTTAAAATACATATTGATTACATTCAAATATTTCATAAAAAAATCTAAATCCCTCTCTTCTATCATGGTCACCCTCCAGCGGCATGATGCCATCCATCAATGCCACTCCAAACAACACTCTCCCAAAGAAGCCAAGAGGATGTTTCCACCCACAAACCTGTAAACAAGCTCAGATCCGAACTGCGACCCATTGTGTCAGCGCGCATTGACTTTACCCACCGAGCCGACTGAATGCAGTCAAAGACAACACCGACCGACTTCTCCGTGCACTTCCGTCGCAGCTATATCCCTTTTGTGCAACACCGTGTCATTTCTGTACCCTATGCATTATTATATCACCTTAAATGAAGTCGATACAATAACAAAATGGGAACAATACGAGAATATTTTTATAAATATCTTAACAGGAGTCTCGACATATATGTACGGGGCTCAAGACCTTTCGTTGGTTGGTTGACTGGCTGAGTGATCATGTATTACGCTTAGTAACATTTACCGTAATGCCCAAGATTGGATCTCCATACCGTATGTATGTAGAGTTCATAATACCATGTATTGGATTTAATAAGAAGTAAATAAACCTGAAATCTTAATTAAAAATGTTGATATTTATAACACATTTTTTTTTGCCAATAATTTTTTTTGTTTATTTTTTTATTCAGTTAAAATGGTTTTTATTACATACTCGTACTTACAAATTAAGTAATAAGAAGTTACAAATAATAAAACTTTAATGCGAAAAAATAAATAAATATTTACTATAGACCTCAATTATTTTAAACAAAGTTGTTTCCGTAAAAACCGTTACCGAATTGTATCTAATATGGTTAACTAATGGTAGTTAACCATTTGTCTTAAAAAACAAGTTTTTATTTAAAATTCGATACAAATATGTCAATTTACACACGTAGTATCTAAATACGTTTGTAAGATAACATCTTTTAACACCTTGATTCGTACACTGAAATAAAACTAATGTGATAAGAGACGTTTTTTCAGAGAAAAAAAAAACATATTTAACCCATGATTACGGGACATTCATAAAATTTACAACGGATTCTTCGTGATTTTTCATTCATTTTCCTCCTACAGTATGTAGATATCGGTCAATGCGAGACGTCGTATCTTTTAAATGTGACAGCTATTTCTCATCGGTGTCGTAAATTTTACAATGATTCTGTATTAGCGTGGGTTGATTTTCAAGCTTATTGTTTTCTAAGAGAAAAAGAGAAAAACTTTGTCCAACTAAAAAAGATGGATAACAACGACGTAATGTGGACAGTGCAGGCATCCAATCGGTGGAGAGCACTGAAGCAATATACATATATAAATAATTTAGTGATAACTAGCATGTACATTAATTTTTTAATAATATTTTGTGTTAGTATTTTATATAAGGTTCTTAAATAACATTGTACTTTTGTTGTACTTTTGTTGTACTTTTGTTTTAAGTTTTAATAAACGTTTTCGGAAAAATGTCAGTCTTTCTTACCGTCGGAAATTTGACGATAGTCCTTTATTAACATATATTAAAACAAGTCCTGTAATCTAGGGTTAAAAAGAAAATTGGCGCTGAAACATTTTTGTTTTCTTTGAAACGACGGTAAATTATCAAAACACCACGGCCGCGAAGAACGCTGAAATGTGTTTCATTTTATTTTTACATTTTATTTTTCGCAAGTTGCATTGGGAGTTTCAGCGTTTATGTTTTGATGCCCGACCTTCGAACAATGTTCTGGACGTTGTCTGTTTCCCGTCATTGAGTTTTACGAACATCAAGCCCCGTGTATTTCTGTACTGATGAAGGTCTACGCGAAATAACTGAGCACACTTGAAGCGTCTCATAAGCCTTTGCGAATTCCTTCTCGAACATCAATTAACATACTTGAAATCCTAAAAATCTTTCTTATTTCTACTTTCTGTGATCTAAATTAATTGTCTAAACCACATATTTGTAGAGATTGACTTACATTTCCAACATTTTGAGTGTGTCCAAATACTTGTTCACAAAATCTGGATTATCTCCAATTACAGGAGTTATTTTCATGTTATTTTTTGACATCTCATCAAAGATGAAGAAGAATATGGAAGTCTGGGCATTTACGGGGCTGACGACCGTCATAGGCTGGTTTAAGTGATCACTTTACACACGTGTAACATTCACCAATTCTACCCATTATTGACAACCACACTACTCAAATTCTTGGAAGTTCTATATATATGAGCCAATTTAGAAACCTTGTTCATATATATAGAAGGTTTCTAAATTGGTTCATATATATAGAACTTCCAAGAATTTGAGTAGTGTGGTTGTCAATAATGGGTAGAATTGGTGAATGTTACACGTGTGTAAAGTGATCACTTAAACCAGCCTATGACGGTTGTCAGCCCCGTAAATGCCCAGACTTCCATATTCTTCTTCATTTTTGATGAGATGTCAAAAAATAATAGACTTACATTTCTGTTATTAAAATTTTATACAGTCCAAATTTGTATCTTTTAAATGTTAGCAGAAATAATCATAGCCAAAATATCATCTCTTCATTAGAAAATATATGCCTTATTCACTTATATTTAGTACTAGTACGCGGCCACGCGCTGATGTGACTCAATCTGATTAAATTAAAAAGAAAGAACAGAAAAATAGCACTTGTCTTCCAAAGAAATCGATGAATAATTTGATGAGATTTTGAACAAACGAATATCTGCATTTTTATTTATAAAGATATTTGAGTTAGAAACAATAGTAGCTAAAAATAGTATGATTTATATCAATCAAATTCTTCATAGGAAAAAATCTAAGAATATTTCAGGAATAATGATTTTTAATTTAAAACGTATAGATACCTACGCAGAATGTTTTCAAAAATATGACACTCACAAATTCACCTTTTTCCAAAGCTGAGCAAACAATTTGCATCATCTGTCCATCTTCAAATATGATTCTCCAAAGTATTTCATAATTCTAAAACTTGTTAAAGACGTTTCTATCGAAGCAAGTATTTATGCATTTTGTAATCTTTTATACTGAACGCCCATGCCCCCTCGATAAAATCACAACAGTAAACAAAATGCAAAACAACAACGAAACATTCCACAAAAGCATCTTCTAGATCGCGTACACCTGAATCAACTTGGAATAAAGGATCCTAAGCAAATAAAAAGGAGCGCGTCCACTCTTAATCGATTAAAGTACGATCCAAATCAATAATAGTCCCTATGGAGACCCTTCCAAAATAACATATTTCGCACAATTTGTACAACTTTTGAAATAGCCCATTGTAGGTACAAACTATGAAATCATTCTCACGCCGTGTTTCCGTTTAAGCTATACATTTTACATTAAATGGTATCTGAATCCGAGGACTCTTTGTCGAAATCGTGTTACGTCATTGTTGGCCAAAAATAAAAACGTGTAATGTGTTTGCCGACTGCGGGATGAGGGGTTTTGTCAGTTGGGGTAGCGGAAGTAAGACTGTATCAATCAAAATAAAGCAGGCAGTATGGATGAGAACGGACAATTGATTTTGACTTCCCCGATATGATGGGGCAATTTGTATGGTCGGTAAGTCTTGTGATCTCTCCATATAAGACCGGACTGCTCTTTTTAAAAAAAGTGGGCTTTAACACTGGTAGAATTATATTTGAACGGTTGAATTATATTTATTATTTGTAGCTACTAAAAATATGAAAAAAATAGTACTCTCGATAGAAATTATGAATAAACATTATTCAATATCGAAACAAAAATGTCAAATTTAACGGAAAGTTATTTATCTGTGAATTTAAGAGATGAAATTTTATTTTATTGTGAAATCGTGGTTTGAAAATAAAAAGACGTGCTTTATATATTGATGGAATTATTAAATGAGAAAATATAATTATTAAGTAGAAATCAACCACACAAATTTGTTTTTCAATACAACTAAATTACTACGAAAATTATTTTATTGTGGATTTCAGAAACGATTTATTTTGTTTAAAACAGATATAAACAGAGTATAATTATTTTAGTAAATTGAATCAATTATATACTCTAAATCATGGCTTTAAAACTAAAAAGAAGTGTTGTATATATTCATGTAATTATTAAATGAGAATTGCCAATTTAAAAAATACAATATTTAGAATTTTAAATACAATGATCTAATAAAAGTATTAAAATCGATTGAAGAAAATCCAGGTGCCTCCCAGTCGCTCTTGTACTTTATGATATATATATATGTATATATAAATATATATATATATATATATATATATATATATATATATATATATATATATATATATATATATATATATATATATATATATATATATATATATATATATATATATATATATATATATATATATAAATATCGATATATATATATATATATATATATATGTATATATATATATATATATATATATATATATATATATATATATATATATATATATATATATATATATATATCTTAAAGAACAAGAAACGACTGGGAGGAATCTGGATCTACATGTCTGTGTAAGTAAATTACTGTGGATAGTGATAATAAATAAAACTAGTATAATGTAATGAATATAAATTTAATAAAAAATATAATGAGTTTAAGTGACTTATTTAAATTGAATAACTAATAGCGAAGTGCAGATTTGCTGGTAGCAAATTATACCAAAGCATCATCACTCTGTGCACTCGAAAGCACATCTCATGCGGTTGCACACGTGATGTTACGGAAAGCGTTGCATGTCCCGCTAACTAATAATGATAAAGACCGTGATCGGTGATTGTCTATCGTCCGCGGCGCTAGGGGAGGGGGTGCATTATCCCCTTGTTTAAGCAGGTGAACCGGCAACGTGTGAAGACGCCAGGTGTTTGGTTTATTGCCAGCTAAATGGTTCCAATGCGATTATGTTCGTCCGACTATCGAGAGAAATGCAGGGTGTTGTTTTGTGAAATGATTAAGCCGAGTATCAGTGCACGAGTAGTCATCACACGCAAAAATACATACATGGGAAAAATCATTAAAACGTATTTTAGTCAGTATACATATCTTATATTATTGTATATAATAATTTCAGTTGCAATGTTAGAATTTTCTAGGAAAGAATATTGTAATAATCACGGTTTATATTTATTAACTATTCCGTAAAAACAAAATGTCGTTGTTGTAAGATTTATTAGGCATTTGGTTCCCGCATTCTACTGCGTCCACTGGTAACAATTCGTTGGAAGTTCTTCTCTGGACTTCACGACGTAAATCTAACTTGGGTGGATACAAAGAGCTTTCAGCCAACAGAAGAACCTGAAAGCAGCTTTGAATTCTAAATGCTAAACATGGGAAGCGGATACGGAAAAGAAAAGATTATTTACTTTTTATTTGGAATTTAATTTTTACTTGGGAAATATCACATTTTCAAAGCAGGCAAAAGAAACATAATTATTATACTCACATAATAGTTTTTTTTTTTAATTGGAGAATTCCTCTAATACAAAATCTTCATGTTCAAAAAAGAAATAGTGGTATTTACTAAGTAAAACTTAAATAAAAAATGGATAGATATTTCCACAAAGTGACTATCGAATAAGATAAACTTTTCCTTTCAATCAAACTTTTCACATGGTAACAGAATACGCTTATAAATGTATGAAAATTTAGGAAAATTTTAGTATTATGTACTAATAAGTCGGGAATTATAGAGGATACGATTTGTTTTAAATTGTTTTACGTTCTTTTTTGTATATTTTTCAATAAAATAAACACAGCGTCCAACAATTACAACATACTAGTGTTTTAAATTGTGGGATATATATATATATATATATATATATATATATATATATATATATATATATATATATATATATATATATATATATTGAATAATATTTTTTGATGCATGAATAACATGTCACTAATTTCAGTCTTTAATGCTCTCTGTTCATAAAAAATATGATTTAATCATTTATTTACTTAAAAAATCTTTAATAAAATAAAAATAAATAGCGAAAAAGTACGAAATTAATACATTGATTAATGATATAGATTTGTGAGTATCCTTAGGTACGGATTGTTCAGAATCATTCATATTACTTTACAAACACCCTTTGAGTCTACAATTTTAGAAACACCCTGAATACACGAGACATTTATCGTTATTAATCGTGATGGTTTCGATCAAATACAAACATTAAAGTATGTAGTACCATGAAAACTACCCAATCGTAAGGGGAAGTTACAGCTGTGATGAATTAGAAGCAATTTTGAACAATTGGCTGGTACATGACATCGCAAGTATAAATACATAGAACAAAAAGATATTTAAATGCACAATATCATAAATCACTGCATTTCTATGAATATACTAATTTTTGTATAGGTACCGTAAAGTCTCCATAGATATTTCACATGTCGCTCACTCCTTTCAACAACGTCATATATAAAAAAAACGTCAATTTTCAGTTATGTATGTTTTCAGAATGCCTAGAAAATGTACTTTATCGTTAATTGCGTGAAGGCAATGTGATCAGTCTTACGATTTTTGCACCGATCTATAGTTATATTAAATAAATATGAAAGCGAAACTCACTTGTATTCATTTTGATCATCCTGGAAATCGAGCCTGGGACCTCTAGCATGGTAGCCAAACGCGTAGCTTACCACTCTCAGATAATACCGGTGATAAACTAAAAAAATCAAAGACAAAATATCAAGTAGGCAGCGTTTATCAAATGAAAATTAATGAAATAGAAGAAAATCGTGATTTTAACTTTTTTTCATTTTTAACGAATAATTTATCAATATATTAATTTTTGATCATCAAAGAAGAAGAATAATATGGAAGTCTGGGCATTTACGGGCTCGACGACCGTCATAGGCATATGGTTTAAGTGATCACCTTAGACAGGTGTAACGTTCACCAATTCTACCCATTATCGACAACCATACTATTTAAACGAACCAATTTTGAAACATTATTCTTGAATCACAAGAACTACACTAGAGACATTTATTGGTGAGATGAAAAGAAGCTTTTTATTGAGTAGAAACTCTTTTATTAATATGTGAGGTCTGAATCCTGGATTATAATCACACATGAGAAACGCCAGAAAATATCATTTTCATTTTTATTATTTAAGCTTATAATTTGACCAGATAATTTATTTAGAACATTTTGAAAATGTACAAATACTTGTTCACAAAATCTGGATTATCTCCAATTACAGGAGTTGTTTTCATATTATTTATATAAATAATATGAAAATAACTCCTGTAATTGGAGATAATCCAGATTTTGTAACCAAGTATTTGGACACACTCAAAATGTTGTAAATTTATCAATACCTAATTCTTCATGGCATGACGAGATAACCGCATATTCATAATGGAAGCGTGTTTAATGATTTCCAATCACAATCAAATAAACAGTTGAAACTGACAGGAACAAAATTAACGATGCAAATTTTCCACTGACATGACATTAAAGCTTAACACTTGTGTCAGCCATCACAATGCCAGACATTCATACTGTATGCAGAAAATAAAATTCCACTTTGTAAAAACGGATTAACAAACTATCAGCCCTCTTCAGGAGTTCCTATTTCAGAGATGACGACTTCGATAAAGGGGTTAATTTTAAATGTGATTGGTCTATGACTCAAATTGTGATTGGTCTAACCACTACGGTAGAATTAATTGCACTATTGCGGTGCATTTCACTTCGCTGTTGAGAGAAATCGTCAAACATGAATTAATAGCTAAACTATTATTTGTGTGCATACAAATATTTATTGTCATGTTGGATGGATATCATGGCACATATGTTTCGATAAACATATTTGTTTTACATGATAATAATAATAATAATTTAGATATTCATATAGCATCATTTTCCTAAAATACTACCTTAAGGGCACTTATAAATATTTTGATAATAATGTGATGAGATAATATATCAGAAAAAAAACAAAAAAATCGTCGTTAATTGGTCTTGGGGGGTCGAGCAGGCGGAGTCTGGAGTGGGGAAAAAGATGATCTGTACGCCTTGTTACGCCTTCTTCTTGATCTTCTTAGGCTAAAGAATGACCAAGATGTTGGATAGGTCACCTTCCTGAGCGATGGTCACGATGGAGAACAGCTTGTTGAGCTTCTTATCATTATGGATGGCCAACTTCCAGCTTCCAGACTACCACAGTTCAAACGGGACTTCGCTACAAATTCTTCGATGAAATAATTTCTTCAGGGAAACCCACGGATAAACGTATGAATAGGTAAGCCAAAACATCTTGTGTTTTAATGAAAAAAGATGTTGTTGGCTGTAATCGAACCTGAAGTCTCTGCTTCCTCGTAAATGAACACTTACAGCGGGACAAATGACTCAATAATTAACACAGAGAAATTAATTATCATTGAAAATTTATGCTTTTTTAATCGCTTAGCCACACTGTGGTACATGTGTTACCATTCTGGTTTGATGCAGCTTTATCTGCATAGTGACAAAAAACAGTAAAAATTAGCATATTCAATCATAAAATGCGCTGATTATCATGCAATACTTTTATTTAAATTTATATACTCGATAAATAGGCAATATTTTCAAATGAAGTTTTGAATTTTTCTCGGAAAACTGATCTAAATTTAAAAAGATTAATAACGATTGAATCTACTACCAAACCTAACACATTTTCATCATTAAATGTATTGCAGTATGTTTATATATTGTATGCAAAGACGTCACCTCAGAATTTGTTTCAATATTTAAATAAATACATAGTTACTACTCATAAAACCTTAAATAACCCAATGACTTTCCGATGTTGAGATTACGACGTACCCATATATCTAATATTGAAATCAATTTTCACTCTTCTTATTCAATTTATTTCAAATTTAAGAATATTTTGTAATGCATTTCAGTTACAAATTCATGAAGAAGAGGCGTGAAAGCAGCTGTTCTGTGATCTAAGACAGCCCATAGACAAATTGCATTGATATGACAATAGATAAAACCACGAAAGTAACAACAATGGCGGGAAACACAATGCTCCTGACAGATCATTCAAAGGAATGGCACGCTTTTTATATCAACGAAATCTTTAATGTTTTCCTGCCTAGTTTAATGGATATTTAGAATATTGGGTCTTTGTAGAAATAGGGAGGGTTAGAAGTTAAGAATTATGTATTTAGCACGCCCTTAAAGATATTTTTATTCATGCATTAAAAAGATATTCAGAAATATGACTTGAAAAATATTTTTGCATTTGTAGGTACTTACATAATTTTGTGAATAACTGCCATTAATAATTGCCAACAAAACCGTAGTTAGATTACGCATAGTGTTTTTTTTTTTAAACTTTGAAAATCTGTAACTTTATATTATTATCTTTATGGTGTATCAAAATATCAGTTGCAGTACCATTGAATAATTATTTAACTGATTTTTTTAAAGTATTTTCTGAGTAAAATTTAACAATTTAAACATTTTATATTTTTTCCTACTACTTGTTAATTTTTAACCGCATGAAAATTTTAGAGATACCTTTTTTTACCATATCGCAAACAACAATGTTCTGGTTTTTATCTTAAAAATAATAATTTTACATTGATTTTTTAAACACACTTTTGTTTAAATTTGTCACCTAGCATTTCCAATATTTTCGATTGCATCGTTGTTTCATAGATTTTTAATATTTTCATTGCTTCACAGCAATGCGAAATCAAACAAATGGAAAATGTGCGCTTTCCGTTTAATTTCTTTTCATTTGACCAGACTGAGCCACAGCAACATGTGGCCAGATAAAGGTAGTAACTTAAATAATTTATATTACAGCATTCATAAATTTTATATTGCATCAAATAACACTGAAAAAATGTTTAAAAAAAATTTTTAAAAATTATTTGGGAAACATCATCATTTTTACTACAATTACTGGGAAATTACTTTTTCCATCAGCAAATATATATTTTTGTTACTATAAATATTGAAATTGCAAAACCAAATTCATTTCTGGATACGTAAGACGAAACGATTAACAGGATTTATAGTTAATGATTTAATATCTAAGTGAAAATTCCAGCGCAGTTTCCGAAAATAATCATGCTAATGGACTTTCAATCACTAAAGAAAATTAATTTTCGTATAAACCTCGTTTATTATTTCCGCTTGAATTATAAAAATTGTCGAAAATAACGTAAAATTGGCATATCAATCAGTTTCGCCTGCTTTGTGAACGAGGGCGTCACGTTGTATATTAGTTAGCACACGTGAGGTGGGTGTTAGATTCGATTCCCTGCCACCCAATATATTTTCGTGATATGAAATAATCACGAGACAAAATTATTAGATAAAGTTATTATGTACCATCGCATTATAGTTTCACATTTAATGGACTTAACTAACATGCCTGTAAGTCTGATATATCGATACATTGGCTAGATATATCACAAGCCCAAGAAGTCAAAATACTTACTCAAATACTCTTTTATTAGTATGTGAGGTCCGAATCCTTCTAAATATTATAAAATATTCATATTCTTCTTCATCTTTGATGAGATGTCAAAAAATAATATGAAAATAACTCCTGTAATTGGAGATAATCCAGATTTTGTGAACCAGTATTTGGACACACTCAAAATGTTGTAAATAAATTATCTCGTTAAATTATAAGCTTAAATAATAAAAATGAAAATGGTATTTTCTGGCGTTTCTCATGTGTGTGATTATAATCCAGGATTCGGACCTCACATACTAATAAAAGAGTTTCTGCTTAGTAAAAAGCTTCTTTACATCTCACCAATAGATGTCTCTAGTGAAGTTCTAGTGATTCAAGAACAAGGTTTCTAAATTGGTTCATATATATAGAACTTCCAAGAATTTAAGTAGTGTGGTTGTCAATAATGGGTAGAATTGGTGAATGTTACACGTGTGTAAAGTGATCACTTAAACCAGCCGATGACGGTCGTCAGCCCCGTAAATGTCCAGACTTCCATATTCTTCTTCATCTTTGATGAGATGTCAAAAAATAATATGTATTTTTGTTAATTTATTTATTTTGAAATACGAATTTCATAAATTTTAGGATTTAAAAACAAAGTAAAAAAAAAACCTTTAAAAAGCTCCAAACGAAAACTCAAATGTATTATTTTCCTTTTTTGTTTAACTAGCGCTCGTGTTTAAATAAATGAATCACAATTTTAATACAAAATAAAAGCCAAAGCAATAAAAGCTTTACAATTTTAAGCTGCTGTCGCAGAAACAGAATTTATTCGCAACGACAAAACAAAAACGTTAACCCTTTAAATTTGGAATATGCGGCGGAAGTTCTTCCTCGGTTTCATCTCACTTCCGGAATACGTTATATTGTTTTACTGGATGATTTTTGAATTCAGAGCCGCATCCATAAATTGAATTACGCAACAGGGAGCTTTTTATTCGAATTATTTTTTTAAATATACGTATCATATGTGAAGATTGCATTTTTTTCTGGAAAACTGATTCAATGGAGAATTAATCTTATGGAAACGCAGGTTATATATTTTTTGCACTATAAATTTAGCAGTATGTTTTTAATTTAATGTTTTCTTATTATAGTATATCATAAATTTTTTTTTTAAGAAATCAATTGCTTTTTAATAAGTATTTATGTATAATTTACATAATATTTTTCATTATTATTTTGAGTTTTGAAATATTTAGATATTTATTAAATATTTTTTTAAATATTTAGATTTTACCACAATTTAATCGGTAATGTATATGCCGTGTATAAACATAAATAGGGTTGAATTAGCTACTTCTGGGTTTGGAATAAAGAATTAATAAATAAAAAATTACCGTAAAGGGATGTTTTTTTCAAATAAAACAAAAACAATGGCGGAAAAAAATATATTTTTCTTTAACGTTACTGTGTTTTCGAATAGTTTTAAAAAGAAAAAAAACAAGTCACATAATAAGTACCCATAAATCAACAATTGCAAGAAAGATTTTTTTTTTTAACATTTTTTTTTACAAAAATGTCAATTTTTAATAAATAACTATTTATTTTATAAATCAATGATTGAGTATCATATTTTTTATTTGAGAAAACATTCGTTTTTTTTAATTCGTACCTGGAATTAGTAGAAAGAGTAAAGAGGAAGTTACACAATATTTTCAAAAGATTTAGGGGAGAGTCGTTCAATTTTGTTAAGATACAATCTCAGAAATACGAATAAATTATCATGAAGTTATTTTTCTTGTTTGTTTCCAATAAGAGAAGTAGAATTATTAACACACATATACACACTCGTATTTATAAAAACATACGTATTTATATATGTATATATTCTTCTTTTGTATACTTTGGTCTGTCATGTCTTCAAACGATTGTTTCTCCTGCTTATGGACTTTCAAAATTGCTTCCATATCTAAGCAGTCTGGAAGACGGTGTCAGAAATGTTTGAAATACATTATGAGACTTTTTTCGCCATTCTTTCCACAAACTCCATGCCAGTTTCTCTTTGTCTCCTCGATTTGAATATGTGCTTGAATATACTTATGAATTTCAGAATCTGCTCCTTACAGTATTTCCTGTAATGGATCATAAGATGTGTCCGCCCTTGTTGTAATTCTGTGTATCATGATAGAGTGTAAAAAGGATTTTTTGTTTCTCCTAATTAACTCGTTAATGCATTAACCATATGTATTGAAAATCTCCACCTCCGTAGTTTAATAATTAGCGATTTTGCCTACCGTGCTGGAGGCCCCTAGTTCAATTCCCAGGAGGTTCAAAATAAATCGAAGTGATTTTTTGAAAAAGGCGTAAAAGTTTTAGTTAATTGAGTCTGTAATACATATGATTATTTTGCATCAAGTTAAAGTTAAAAACAAGCTTTTTATTAAGCTACTTTCATATTGGAATTAAGAACCTATATATCGTCCCACGACTAACAGGTTTCGTACAAGAATATCACCATTAATAAATCGCATAAACACATACATAATCAGAATGAAATTAAATTCACAACATTTTGAGTGTGTCCTAATACTTGTTCACAAAATCTGGATTATCTCCAATTACAGGAGTTATTTTCATATTATTTTTGACATCTCATCAAAGGGGCTGACGACCCCGAGTATTTGAGTAGTGTGGTTGTCAATAATGGGTAGAATTGGTGAATGTTACACGTGTGTAAAGTGATCACTTAAACCAGCCTTTGACGGTCGTCAGCCCCGTAAATGCCCAGACTTCCATATTCTCCTTCATCTTTGATAAGATGTCAAAAATAATATGAAATTAAATTCATTATTAAAATAAATAGAAGAATTATGTTTAAGAAAACATTTTCTTATGATTGGTTGATGTTAATGTGGTGAATAGATTTTTTCATATCCATATCCAATGATGCATAAGACACCGCATTGCATCAAGATCATACCCAGGGATCTAGATAATTTATGAGGAAATTAAGATAAAGGATATCGCTGATATATGGAACAGAAACGGATGAAAAACATTTGGTTTATAAAAATTAATATTATAATAATGAAGATAAAACAGAGAAAAGCTTTGGGAAGGCTTAAGCAGATTTAAAGGTTCTATTCACTTACTTGCACGTGTAAGTTGGATAATATACTGAAAATTAGTACGAGTTCTCAGGTAATTACACAATTTTAGTAAAATGTTATGTGAAATTGATCATTGAAAAAAAAACCTGTATAAGACTACTTTTTTTAGTTTATTAATGTAAACACGACTAGTTTCGAGAACCACAGATGTTCTCATCTATAGGTGAAAATTCAAATCAGTTTTGTATTTTCACATATTAATGAGAACATTTGTTGTTCAAGTTATGTAACGTTAATAAACCTAAAAAGCGGTTTCAATAAATGTATTTTTTATATTTAAATTATAATATTATTCCACAAAATTAATGCCGAATCAATAAATAAAGCAATTTTAATCATTTAAAAAAATGCTTATAATATTTTTTACATTATCAAGCTTCTGAATTCACGATTAAAAGCCAGAAAAATTACAATAACCTAATTGAATTATAAGGGAGATGGCGTCGTTCGGTATTCTCCCAGTTTCCCGCCCGATGGATGACTTCCGGTGCGCAGTTCCCGCCGAAATGGATCGTATCCGGACCGTATTTGTCATATCCTTCTTTCTGTCACATATTTTAGTGTTTATGCAAATATTTTTATTATTCTAGCTACATTTTGCAACAAACTGTGAAATTATTTTTATTATATAAATATATATATATATTTTAAAAACTAAACATTACAGTTTAATACCTATTTTCTTGAGTTTTTTGAGATGATAAAATAGTAGCACAAAATGCTTACTGGCTAATGTACCTGCTATATTCTTTTTATGATAGAATTCTGGTATTTTTTAAATAATATAAATAATAAAATAATTAGGAAGCACTTTTTTTTTAACTTACATCTTAACATAGATGAAGAAGTATATGGAAGTCAAGGTATTTACGGGGCTTACGACCGCCATAAGCTGGTTTAAGTGATCACTTTACACGCGTGTTACATACACCATAATAATAAGAAAAATAACTCCTATAATTTGAGATAATCCATATTTGTGAACAAGTATTTGGACACACTCAAAATGGTTTAAATGTATTTACGAGTATGTAACTGTTCTGTAAAATTTCCATATAAAATAAAGTATGAAATAATCTGAGTTCATACAACTAGTTAGCGTCCGGGGGTGTTTCAGACATCTAAATTAACTCCCTAATTATTTCAACTATGTAAAACGAAATGCGACCATGATCCGATTTGAAGTTGTGCCAATGATTTAAATACTTTTTTATTGGTCGATTAAACTCCCCAATACGAAATTAGACTTATAAGTCGTGAGACAATTAAATGGACAATAAATATCCTCAATGCCAAATTTATATGCCAAATAACATTTATAAAAACAATACGCGTTCAATAACATAAAGATCTGTTCATTTTTATTTGAGAATCGCCCTAAATTAAGTTAAAAGGAAGCATAACAAATCGTAAACCACTTTTGTTTATTCAAATAATCATTAGTAATTAATGTGTTCTGTATACATATAGATAAGTAGAAGATAATTTCGTTGACTTTTTTTAACGTATACGGTGGGTGATAACGGGTGAAATTGAAATAGTAAGGAATCAAAAAAATATTTCCTAGATCTTATGTCACCGCATTAAAGTACACACTTTAATATAAGTTAAAAATAAAGCATCCTCAAATTTTTCAATTAAATCTGGAAAAATAATTTTAAACGTAGATATTGTTAAACAAGGCAAGAAATGGATATTTCAGGTGTAATTTTCTAAAATAAAATTATAGCAGTTTTTTATTGAATCCATATAATATAATAATATAACTTGATTGATAATAACAAAATCTTTACCCGCACCCCGATGGTGCATAGGGCACTGCGTTATATAAACGCAGTGTTATCTTGATCGTTTACACATGAAGGAAAGGTGATCAGCCCCCCGCTCCAGGGTAATATTGAATATATGTAACAGTGAAAAAATCACTTATATTTATTTTACCCCCCTTGGGAATCGAACCCGGGACCTCCAGAACGGTAGCCGAGCATGCTGACCATTACACTACGGAGGCAGACAAAACATATAACTTGATTAGTATGTGAGTTTGAAAAGATTATTGAATATCTTTGTCAAATCCACACAATTACAGAATCAATATTTTACTAACATATAAATACGTCAATAAGGGTGACAGCGTTTAAAATTTTCCAAACGGGAATATAAAACAACGGATACTGGAAAAAAAAAATTGAATACTTGTTTGTTATTATTCTCATTCGTTTATCATTTTTTGAAAGTAATAATCCCACTTCTTATAAAGGGCATTACATAATTGCTACAGGAATCGAATTCACCAGAGGTAAACACCAAACACCAAACAGCAAACATCAAACAGCTATCTTCCCCCGCGTGCGGAGTCCAAACATTCTTTTGACTTCCTCGTCCCGCGAGCGCAAACAAGGGGAAAGGGCGGGAATGAAAGCGCGCGCAAACAAAGGGTTTCCCGCGCTCCGGACGCGCACAATGGCGACCGGAAGTCGGAGGTGCTGCCACGCGCCGCCATTAGCCGCCCGACTGCAGCGACTAGCCTGCCCTGGCGACCTTTCCCAGCCAATTGTGGAACTTTTTAAAGCACCAATTTTCCCAAAAGGTTAGATGACCTGCAGAGAACCAAACGCTTACTCGTAAACATGCAAACGAAAAAAAAATGAGCCTCAAATGATCCCTCAATTTAGTCATACCCACTTTCAGTTGAAAAAAACTTGTTATTTTATTTTATTTGGAAAACTCACAGCATATTTACATAAATCAAGTCTTTTACTCTTTTAAGTCTTTTTTGTCTTTTTTTCCTCCAAGGCAACCCTGAAGGACCCAGACCCCCAGGCAGACCTCCGAAAAGATGGAAAGATAGTTGGGAGTCAACATCCCAAGAGCGACATGCGCAGGCACAAACAGATCCCTAGGATCTACAAAAAGAAGAAGAAGAATAAGTCTTTTACATAAAATGAGTTACACAAAGTAGTTGTACTATTCCAGTTACAAAATTCCACAATTGTTAATTTGAGAAAATACCTAAAAGAGTAACGGGAAGGGGGAGAAAAAAGGGAAAGGGAATCAAAGATAAGGCTAAAGTTAAAGACAAATTGAACAATATGAAACAAGGGACAAATCAAGATATAAATGTCGTATAGGCGATCTCAGATGTTATAACGATGTTATATGACCAAATCTGGTTAAAATCTCAAATTCTGGCTGATTTGTTTATGCCAAATCTTTCCTGGATAATCTCACCCTACTATTCTAATCACATTCGACAAATAAACTTTCATCACTATTTTTTTGTTTGTTATTTAAATACACAGATTTTCCGCAGACATATTTTGTTGAAATTTTAAATTAGAACGGCATGGACTTCGTTTTCATATTTCTTCATTATATATTTCGCTAAGAAAATTATTAAAATGTAAGGAGTTTAAAATAATGATAAAAATATTTTTCAACATACATTCTTTAAAAAAATCTGAATATGACCTACTTGCTTAAGCAAAAGTTCCTATAAACAAAAACATATTTGTAACATAGAACTAAGTGTTTTATTTTCTACATATCATAATCACCGTTATGAATATCCTTTATTCAAAAAAAACAATAACTCACCCCAGAGCTTTGTATCGCCCCTAACACAATAGAAAATGACCTAAAAGGCGGAACAATGGTCACGGTATTCCATTGCGTTTTGATGTTACATATTATCTTGTAGGTTGTAGTCACCCTTATAAGGGCGAATCATAAAGGCTACATCAGACGGATTAAATTCAAAAGTAAAATTATGAACAAAAATATATCAGTGAAAATAAAATACATATCGCTCACTTCTTTCAAGAACGTCATAAATCAAAAAACTTGATTTTTCAGGAGAACGTTTTTAATGTTTAAAAATATAATACAATGTATTAAAAATAAATCAAGCCACTCATTGAATTTTTTCTCTGCAACAGATCTGTTTAGGTAAATTGTGAAGGTTTTTTCTCCATTTGAAAACCATTTGGTATATTTTTAAAAAATAATTACACAATACCTTTTCTTCAAAATGCAAAAACAAGACTTTCTGCCCTGTAGCCGGTAAATAGTAAGTTTAAAATATGCCTCTTTTACTGGGATATAGTACATTTTCTAGGCATTCCGAAAACATGCACAACTGAAAAATGACGATTTTCGATTTATGACGTTCTTGAAAGGAGTGAGCGATATATAAAAATAATTTTCACGCCACTATTACATTACTAATTATATTCGCCTGAAAAATTTGTTTAACTATACTTTCTTCCTTTATATTTTTTTACAAAAATATTAGTCTTATTAGTATATAACAACTCAACGAGATTTTTATATCTACCGGCTACGAGACGTACCTATCTCTTCGTCAGGACAACCACTGCAATAATATTGCATGCAAACAATACTACCCGACACCACCATACCACTATTACCGCACTCATAACTACACAAAATGATTATCACATGCGATTTTGGTCGACCCAAGGACCAACATACACTAAGGGTTGCAGAACAAATATGTATTAAGAGCCGAGGTCTGACATGCGCATGTTGGTCCATTACTAACATTTTTGTAAAAAAAAAAAAAAAGTAAAAATGACTAACCACAAAGAAAATTTCTCATAAGCCACGTCATTTTCTCTTATTGATGTATCTTATGTCATTTTCAACTTTAAAATCCTCAATTATAATAACACGATGTCATGAAAATACCAATAAAAATAAATAAAAATAAAAAAATAAAAGTAAAATAAATATATATATTTATATATATATATATATATATATATATATATAAACATATATATATGTATATATATATATATATATATAAATATAAATATATATATATATATATATATATATATATATATATATATATATATATATATATATATATATATATATATATATATATATATATATATATATATATATATATATATATATATATATATATATATATATATATATATATATATATATATATATATATATAAATACTAATAAAGTAATGTTATTTTCAAACAGGGTGTGATGGCGCCCTTATGAGCAGGGGTGGTAATTGATAAAATCTGGCGCAGTTAATGCTGGGAAGTGACTTCATATTGTTGGTTTATTACCGGGTAGGTACTGCGCGTAGGTACCGAGAGGGGTGTCTCACTTCAGCGCTTCTACACAGTTCACTGTGATGACCCTTGGCGAGACAAGATTTGCTAATTGTGAGAAAATAGCCATTATTTCGCAATTTAAATTTATATTATTTTATACATTTTTTGACATCATTACGTACCATATATAATGTTAAATTAAATTAATACTAATCACAACAGATTTCAGAATAATTACTAAAAACATAAAAATAATATATTATTCTACATTCCAACATGGAATATACAATCAAGTATTTTTTATCTATTAACATTACACACCAGATGTATTCTCTCGCTTTGAAAAAATCATTTGATTATGGATTTTAGATATTTTTAAACAAAGCATTCATTTTAGTTTATTTTTTGACATCTCAACATAGATGAAGAAGAATATGGAAGTCTGGGCATTTACGGGGCTTACGACCGTCATAGACTGGTTTAAGTGATAACTTTACACATGTGTAACATTCATTAACTCTACCCATGATTGACAACCACACTAGTCAAATTCTTGGAACTTCTATATATATTTTTTAAATTCGAAACATATTGCTTGAATTGACTACAATTTCTCTTAAGACATCATGGTGAGATGAAAAAAGCTTTTTATTAAGCAGAAACTCTTTAATTTGTATGTGAGGTCCGAATCCTGGATTATAAACACGAGAAACGCTAAAAAATGTCCTATTTTTATTTTATCTTATAAATCGACCAGTTAGTAGTCATTTATAAAAAAAAATAGTTTGTCCAAATACTTATTCACAAATCTGAAGTATCTCCAATCAGGAGTTATTTTTTATATTATATTTTTGACATCGCAACAAAGATGATTATCTATTGTACCTAATGAGAAAGGAAATTAAGGAGTAATAGTGGACACTACAAAACATCTGTTTCCGACAAAAGTCAATCGTCTCTGAGTTCAACGAGGTTAAGTTAGGCGATTACTTTCCTTTATAAAAGTTTTTTTAAGCATAAGTATATTTACAATTACCGTTTTATCTTAGTCAAAGTAATATACTCACATAATGTGTTTTTATATCTTAATGTAATTTTGTTTTATAGTGGGTTTTTCAGAGTTACTATATTATCAGTTGGCTAGAGTCGTGGAGGTTGAAAAAAAAATCACACGATAAGCAAGTATTAATTCAAACAAATAATAATAAAAACCCAATATCATTATAAAAATTATGTGTATTGTAATGTGGGTATACTGGCAAAAAAGATTAACTCTAAAATCCCTTAATTGATTCGGCAGTCACTTTGTGGTAAAATCTATCCATTTTTAATTAATGTTTTACTTAGTAAATACCGCTATTTCTTAAAATCTATTGTTATACGTGTTTCGATGCATTCCGCATCATTTGGTGTTTGAAAATGTTGCGGAATGCATCGAAAAACGTGTCACAGTAGATTTTAAGATTAAGTAGTCTTTACTTGGTGAAACATTAATTAAAAATCTATAATCCCTGTTAAAATAATCCCTGCCCATTGATCTCAAAGATGAATTTACTTTTAAAATCACATAAATACGATATTAAAAACTACTTATTGTATTTTGCCAGTTTATAGAATGTTGAAAACTTTATAGTTTACATCATAAAGTAAAAATTGCATATTTTCGAGTTAAGGTTTTTGCCACGACATATTAAGAATATAATGAAGAAATCAAGACAGAACCAAAATAGAGGATATCATGGATCGCGTGGCATGACTCAAGTGGCAACATGAGGGACATACTGCAAGACAGGACCCTACAAGATAGACTCCAACGATTCGGAGATGGAGACCTTAGGAGAATAATAGAGACGTCGGAAGACCCCAAAAAAGATGGTCCGACGACAACGACGCTGTGGTGTGTAGAAACTGGCTTCAAACAGCAACAGACCGAAAAATGGAAAGATACGGAAGAAGTCTATATCCAGCAATGGAGAATAAAAGGCTAGAAAAAAAGGAATTTTCTAATTAATAAAATTTCCGATTTTTTGTGATTTTAGTAGGAAACATTGACAAGAACCAGGATTCGATATGAATTACTGATTCCCTTTTATACGTGTACCCCTTACCAGGGTAGCAGAAACGTGCATAAGGTGGTACTAAATCCCTTCAGCCAATGGGGGAGGAGGATTACTCCCTCTACCCCTCACCATTCCTCAGCTCCCCCAACGCATTCTCATCCCCTACAACTAAATCGTATCCCTCACGCTTTGGGGAAATGTCTTGTAAGGACATAATAAGAATCCAGGTCCTTTATTCAGTACGTTTCTTGAGATATATTAATTTATTATTGTTTTATTTTTTAAATCAAACACTCATTTTATATGAACATATTAATGTAATATAATATTAATCACTCGAATCACAGTATTCCTGTTAAAATATTTGAACATGACCAAAATGTTTCTTGTTTGTTATGTTAAGTACATATAATATATAACTATGTTCCCGTTTCCTTCAATTAATTTTCATCTTGTTAATTTGTAAAATAAATAAATATTGAACCGATTTTATATTTTTTTGGAAAAAAAAATATTTGTCACCAGTTTATTATACTATCATTATTATTTCCCATGAAATTGTCATCTTTTAATTAAAATAACAAAAAATAGCTACGAAAACAAATAAAAAACAAAACAAATTGGGTATATCATTGACATATTCGTATATGTCAGTGCTGTTTTGGCACGGTGGATTATGTCAAAAAATATTTATGAAATTAATCATCTATTTTATTCGATTCGGTATTTTTTTCGACGCAATTTTTAAAGAAATGCTATACAGGGGCAAAAAAATACGTAAAGAGTTATAGGGAGACACATACCTTTATAACTGCAGATGTAAGATGGGTATACCTAATTTGGTTTTTGTGTTTATTGATACCTAATAAAAACTTTTAAATATATATTTTTACTCAAAAATAAATGAATGTGGTTCAAAAATTAATATTGAGATGTTGATGCCAATGTTGCTGCGACAACAAGTCGTCAGTAACTCTCGAGGGGCAGTCACTGAACCTTGACCTTTTTAAAATGGCGTTTACTCAATTTCAACGTTACTCGTAATTATTCTTTCTGAGATGTCACCGAATATCTTCGTATTTTTCTATGATTAAACGTTTGCATTGAGTAATAAAGGCCTCAAAGCATTTGAGAAAGACATAAAGCCTTTCCGGTGTAGGAGGAAGGATTAGAACACATCAGCCATTACCTATCCGTATGGATTTCCGGGCGTCTCGACGCCTGCGCATTGTGCAGCTCTTTCCATCATAATACGCCCATATCTCATTTGTTTAAATTTGAAAATTAATAAGATTTATTTTTATTTTTTATGTATGTAAAATGCACATCGATATGTTAGGTACTTACAACTAAGTGTCGCTTGTTCCACGTGAGATTTGTTAAATACTCAATTTTAAAAAATCTTGATAAATACCACCATTTCTGAAGATCTTATGTAACCAATGTTTTGATGCATTTAACATCATTATAAAATACCATACTATGTGAAGCTAAGTATAATTTTTACTTTATTTGAAAGAGGGAGTTTAATCAGTTTCTTATTTTTTATCAGCGGGTACAAGAGGGGGGAGGCATAAGTCATTCTATGTTTTGTTGATTAAGGGTTGATTAGTATTCTTATTTTTATGATTTTTTTTACTTCAAAATTTTGAAGTTTATGACATTTCATAATAATTTTTTTTAGGATTTCTACCTTATTGTTGGAATTAAAATATATAGGTTTTACAGCTTAATAAGTTAATTTATATTATTGTTAATATTTAATATTTACATCTACCGCTATCGTTAATACATGGGAGATTTAAATGAAAAATTAAATAAAAGTTTTATATATTTATTTTGTTGAAGTTTCAAGTACTTTTGTATGGACCGTGCAAACAAATTTACACAACTGTTTTTTGTTCTATGAAAAGTTACAAATGTCTATTCCATTTTGTATCTCACATCCAAATTAAAGTCTATGTTTGAATCATCTGTAGTAACTTCCGGTTTCACCGTGGTTAGAGGCTGCACTTTCGGTTTCGCTGTTGTGTTGGGACGCTCTTTGGGTTGTTCTGTTGTGACGGGATGAACATTCGGGGGTTGAGTTTCCGGTTTTAGATCTTGGTTACATTCGGGTTTGCTTCCACGTTGGCCGCGTCTGCACCCCGGTCCGCGGTGCCTTTCTCGATGTTCATGGTGGTCTCGATGCTGGGGACGCTCACGTAACCGATGACGCCACGAACAAGAGCTTCCGTGACAAGATGGACGCTCGTGGGCATCCCTCTTGCCCCTTAGATGATAATCTTCCTTCCAGCCTTGTATCTCCTCTCCGGTATTTAATCCATCCTTATCATCACTCTTTACTGCATTTTCTTCCCTTCCATCACACGATTTTGATTCCCAAACACAAATCACAACCACAAAATTTAAATATACTCCTATCTTCATTTTGGCGTGTTTCTATCACTTTGAAAACTATAGAGATGATTCACCGAGTGATACTTGACCTCGTCTGTGATACAAGATTTGTTCAAATATATATTTATATTATTCATACATACGTACCACACCAATATACATGTACTCGTTGACATGTGTTATCAGGTTTTTGTTTTTGTAATAATATCCATTATTAATAGCATCTTGGTTTTCAGGAAGTTGTGTTATCAACTGTGATAAGAATTTGCATTTTTGTGTTACGTTTTGCAATTATTAATCATATTTTGCAATATGTAACTATGCTAAGCGAAGGTCTAAAAACAAATCCATGAATATTTAAAGGAAGAAGTAGGGTATTCTAATAGCATAATTTCTTCTCAAATTTTTAAGCGGACTATACTTATTCGGCGATATCTCAGTGAAAATACTTGAATTCGGATAATCAGGGAAAAAATAATCAAATCTTTAAATTAATTCGATTACTGATTTTTCGAATGCTATCAATACCACTATTTATTTGATATTTGAATGACAGATATGTCGGCACATCCTAATTAGTTAATCAAATATTGTGATACAGATTAGAAATGTTGTAGTCGTACAGAGAATCGTTACATAAATATACGCCCCTTAGTACTCTTAGTATATTGATTTAATTAACCTAATAATGTATAGCAAATAGAATATATAAATATTTTATTTAGTTTAAGTATTTTGGTTGTATTCAGTATCTTAAAATAATGCGTACAGTAAAATTATATATCCATTTGAATTGGTTTTATTTAGAAAGAAGCAAGAATACATAAAAATATCTTTAAACTGATTTTATCATACACAATCTATTTTACTTTCCGAAACATAATAATATATTAAATTGTATAAAATAATTTAACTAACGTTTTTTAAAACAAAAAATAAAGTTAATAAATATGCATCTTTGTCATTTTATGGATTGTATTTTTGTATTTGTATGATTTTTTTTGAGGCAAAAAAGACGTTTTAAACATCTGTTTTATCAACTTTCTCACTTATACTTTTTTTGTCGTGATTTTGAAAATTAAGAATTTTAATTAAATTTATAAAGTTTGAACAAAACCGTGAATATCTCAGATTATCACAATTCGTAATTGTTTAGGTTATATTAAATATCGATACTCTTATAGATGAATGAGATAACCTTTGAATTAATAAATGATAAATCATATGATGGTGGCTAAAACGTCGGCAATAACGAGTATCAACACGATGGTTTAATAATAACTCAGGGGAAACCAATTACACAGATTGAACACGACCAAAAAAAATAGTACTCATTAGCATTCAAATTCAGATCTATGTAGTTTTAGTTTTTTTCTATTATTTTATTACATATTTAGTCATAAAAATGATCAGTACAGTAAACATTGTTTTCTATATTTTATTGTCAAACATAAATGGCTCAATATTAACAAATGAAATCACACGGGTCAACGAATAATATTTCAACTCCTTGAAGCTTATTTTCTCAAACTGAGTTTAATTTAGACTGGTACGCTTAAATACCTTAAACTGTTGATTAATATACATAACATATATTTATACTATACCATTCGAGTATATTACAGAATGTTCAACTTACAGTAGGTACTAACTTAACCCAAATAAAATATAATAATATAATTTTTAACCCAAATAAAATTTAAAAATTAGCAAAATTTTATATGATTAAGCAACCGGTTGGGTTATTTCGAATATTGCGTCTATGCTATAATCTTCTTCCATTGGTTGAACCGTGTTTTCCGTGGTTGAAGTACTTTGCACTTTTGGTGGTACAGTCACTGTGAAAATAGGCTTGGCTGGGTTTTTGGTTTTTGGGAACCTTTCAGTGATGAATGGTGGTAGGGTTCCTGTTAAGATAAGTGAATTAGGAAACAGTGGGTATTGCGATCCTGGGAACTCTTCCGAATTCTGCGATGAGTGAGAGCCGGGTGAAATAGGGTTCACTGGGTTTTTTGATTCACGGGGCAATTCTGGGCTCTGTGTTGGATGAGATCCGGGTGAAATCGGATTTACTGGGTTTTGCCATCCCGGGAATTTATTTGGGTTCTGAGATGGGTGGAAATAGGGGGGAATGTATATAGGGGGGGATATCACTGGTTTTGCTGGCCATTCGGGATTTAAGCGAGGCTGGATTTCTGGAATTCCATGAGAGTGATGCTCGTGTCTTTGGTACCAAGGACGTATAGGGCGTCCAAAATTCCAATATGTTGAATGTTCAGGATGATGATGTTCTCGCCACCCGCCTCTTCTGTGCCAGGGGTAATGTTCAAGTCCATGGTGATGTTCGGGTCTATGGTGATGTTCGGGTCCATGGTGATGTTCGGGTCCATGGAAACGTTCGGGTCCATGGTGATGTTCAGGGCCATGGTGATATTCGGGTCCGTGGTGATGTTCGGGTCCGTGGTGATGCCACCTGTGTCCCCAGTGAGGTCTCGCTAACCAATCGTCTTCTGGGCTAATTCTTCCCCAATGACAAGATATTGAATACAATTGACAAAGAATGACAGTAAATAGTAATAGTATTTTTAATGTCATTTTGGAACTTCTAAGCACTTTATTGAATGAGGAGATCACCAAATGACAAATGAGTATAACCTTTGAATACTCTCGCGCGTCTGTTACATGAGCACTACGCAGTTATATTGATATTTATTTATATCAGCTTGTTTGTAATTAGTTTTTTTTTTTCAATATAAATAATTGATAACGTCTTTAGCAACGGAGAACTTGCGGTCACGTCAACTGATTAAGTATAGATCGTATTTTGCAAACACGTATTATGCCATAAAAATAGATACATATTTATTCGAATAACAACACGTTTAAAATAAAACCTTTTGTTTGAAAACAGCTTTAAAAGTCAATTTTTTGTTTGGTTTTATTTATGTATAAATTCTCGATTAATAATATAACTTCAAAAGAGGCACTGTTGATTCCTTACAAGCTCTAAGAAACGCTGGACCTTTAAAGTTTAGGAACCAATGGTCAATAACATGTACTAACTATATGCTAGCGCGAGAATATACACACATATATATATATATATATATATATATATTTATATATATATTTATATATATATATATATATATATATATATATATATATATATATATATATTCAATTACATATATGTAGTGGTATTTACAAAGTATTTTTTTTAATTAAAAACGGAATTATCCTGTTTTAAAAATGGCGTGATATGTCAGGTTGTTCATAATCAAAATTTAAAAAGTTAACATTTATAAAAAATATTAAAAATAATAATAATGAATAGTAAAAGGGAGATCCCGTTGATAGGAACAAATAAATATAGAAATTAGTTCGTGATAAAACATTTTTTTAATAGATTTAGGTTTTCTACTGACATTTCTTGGTGGAACTTAGTTATTTCCACTGTTATTTTATGTGAACTTTGACCGGATTTCGTCGTTACCGACATAATTAGTAATGTAGGTAAGAACGGAACTTAGTCACTGGTAAAATAAAAGTGGTAAAAACTACATATTTGTTTTTTTTTTAAATCGATAGTGAGTTATTTTAGTTCTTATTATTTTTGCATTGTGCATAAAGTGACAATATAATATTTTTTTAAAAAATGCGATTATTATTTTAAAATTATGTACATATTAAACAAGAACATCATAATTTAGCTACTAGGTTTGGCTCAATCGAAACGTGTATATATCAGTTGCTTTTGATCCTTGTGGGTCCAATTCTTCTCTTGGTTTCTGAGTGGGAGGTCTTCGGACTATCGGTGGTTTAAATCCAGGGAATAGAGGTTGTACGGGGTTTTGCGAATTCGGGAATCTTCCCGGGTTGTTTGGCAGTAAATATCCAGGAGTAACCGGTGGAGCTTGTGTCACTGGATTCCTTGGAGGTTGTAATGTAGGATTCCACGGGTTTTGTGGAGGAAAACCTGGATTGATGTCCGGTGTTCTGGTGTGAGGATGTTCCCATCCGTGATAATGTCTGTGGTGATCCTCGGAGTCATAATGATAATGGTGGTACCAGTCGGTGTTGTCCCAGCCTCTGGCATACCATGGATATTGGTCAAGTATATGGTGTCGCCACACGTGTCTCCAGTGCGGACCACTATACCATGAGTCATCCCACCCGCCTCCAAAACGGGTGCCCACTTTTGGACTTTCCTCATCCCCTTCTTTCACTGGTTTAACTTCATCTTTGCCACAGGTTATTGAAAATAAACAACAAATGATTGCGACGATAAATAAAAACACTTGTTTCTGCATTTTGATAATTTACCAAATAACGACACTACCAAAGAATATGAGTACTGAAGCGCGTCTGTGCCATGAATCTTGCGAGGTGTTTATTAAGTACCAGCCTGTATGAATATTTGATGACATTATGCTAAAATTCCCGTTTTTTGGGGAAAACATCGCTCGCGATGGCGTTTGGGTTTTGGCGACATTTTAAAGTCTGTTAACTTTTCACATACGTGTATACGCATTACTACGCATTCCTTCGGTGTAATTACCCATTTTAACAAGTTCTCTCAATAAGCAAATAATTACATTGCAACTATTTTTATTTGCTGGACAAACACCACACGCTATTTTAAAATATTAACTCTTCTATTTGATTTCACACTTCTCGGTCATATACGCGTACTTCTTTTTAAAATACATTGTAATAAATATATTTTTAAACATGTCGAGTCCACTGGTATATTTTGTAATACTTATATAATATTTTATACTGTATATATTTTTTTAATTGTTTTTGCGAATTGCGACTCAGAAGAATGTGCGACAAAACGATGTATGATAGATGTGCGAAGAGTGAAATAAGGAAGGAATGCAAAGCTGAGATAAGCATTATCGATAAAATTAAGAAAGGTGTGTTGAGATGGTTTGGACATGTGGAACGAATGAGTGAGGAAAGAACGGTGAAACAAATTTATGAGGCAAATGTTAGTGGGAAAAGAAGCAGAGGAAGACCGAGAAAAACATGGCACGATCAGGTATGCCAAATACTTGAAAGTGGTCAGGTTAGGAGTCGTAACAATCGGCGGGTATGTATGAGGAGATGCATGAACGTGGAAGAGGCGAAGAATGTTTGCAAGGACAGAGTGGTGTGGCGCTCTATTCTCTCTGCCTACTCCTGCGGGGAAGCGGCGTGATGGTTAGTTAGTTACTTAGTTAGCGATTAATATACTATTATTATACGTATATGATATCAGTTTGTAAGATTTATTTTAACAATAAATAAATAAAATCAATAACTTCTCACGATCACGAAAAAAGTATGAGAAGCACTGCACTAGACCTATTTATTATACCGGAAATAAAAGAAAACATTATTCTTGTAACATAATATTATTCTTTGGAAATAAAAATTTCTTTATCTCTGAGTTAACCCTGTGAATAGTAATTATTATTATTATTAATATTCAAACAGGTTTTTTTTTAACTTCTAAATTATTTATTACAAACTTATTGAAATTGAGTGAATGATTTATTCCATGCTTGTGGGGCAGTGATATATTTTGCTTTGCAAATTTGTTTTTAAAAAAAGGATTCGAGTTAAAAGTATGTTAAAAGCAGTATTATATTATTTGTCATCATCTTCTCTTTCGTAAGTATCACAAAAATAGTCCTCGGATATAATGACGTCATCACTGGCTAAAATGATATCAATTAGTGCGACCATTATTTTAAAATAACTGAAAATATTATTACTATTTATGCATTTTTTGTAATTTTTTTCTTCCTGGCTCCATCTCAGCTTACCGTCTTTGTAAACTGTTGGAGTCATCTCTCCTCGTCCTCAGGTTGTAGGTCCTTCTATCATAGAAAACGTCACCTAGGCCATGCCTTCAAATCGTGTTATCTTTCTGTAGCATCCATGAATTTTTTCGTCTTTCTCTCGTTGTCTTTCAAGGAAAATCCATGGCAGTTGCCTGGTTTACAATATGTTGAGGTTCTCTAAGTCCTATGTGCCCATACCATCTCATTTGCCTTTGTTCTACATTACTATTGATGCCTGTTACACCCAGGCTTCCACGAATGCGTGAACTCGTTATTTTGTCTGTATGGGACAGTCCAGATGACCATCAAGCATTCACATTTCAGAGTTTCTAGTTGCCTAGAGTAGGTTATATATATCGTCAAATATACGGAGCCATAGAGGAGGCGTAATTAGTAAATTGTACAGTGGAAATCTCCTGAATTTACCAATGAAAAAGAAAATTATTTCACGATATTTAAGTTTTATTTATAGTTTATTGGTAGCTTTACATATATCGCTCACTCCTTTCAAAAACGTCGTGAACAAAAAAAAACTTGATTTTTCAGGAGAACGTTTTCAAAGTTGAAAAATATAATACAATGTATTAAAAATAAAAATCAAGCCCCTTATTGAACTTTTTACTGTGCAACAGATCTTTTTAGGTAAAACCTGAAGGTTTTTTTTTCCATTTGAAAAATAGGTAGTAAATTTCAAGAAATAATTGAACAATACCTTTTCTTCAAAATGCAAAAACAACACTTTCTGCCCTGTAGCGGGTAAATATTAAGTCAAAAATATGCCTCTTTTGCTGGGATATAGTAAATTTTCTGAGCATTCCGAAAACATGCACAGCTGAAAATTGACGAATTTTGATTTTTGACGTTCTTGAAATGAGAGCGATATGTGAAAAGACAGTAATCAAGCAAATAGGTGGGATACGTATTGTTAATCCTAAATTATAACAAACTGGCATAAAGCTGGTGTGGTTAGTCTTCCGGACTAATATTAGTATGCAATCGGGTCAACATACCATAGATTGGCGCTTATTGCCTGTACTTAAAATTGTTGGCCGTTGTTAAGAACTGGGCACTGTGTGAGATATTTTAAACTCTTCGGGACCTTACTTATTTAAATCTTGAGGAAATACAATAAGTTCCAGATTAATTATGAAAATATAGTATTTAACGAAGTATTAACTTTGGAGTATGCGAGTTTTACATATACAATTGTGATGCATACTACTTTCAAGTTCCAGGAAACATTTTGACCAACAGTGCTTTGTCTTCTTAATTTTTCATTCCTTGGTTACTGATAAATCTGTTGACAGATCCATATTATACTGTGCCACTCACACAGTTAACAAAATGGCGGAGGTTGAATGTTAACTTTCACGAGGAGATAAAAGCGTTCTTGGGAGAGATAAGTGTATAAATGTGTTGATGTCTCGTGAGACAGTGTGGGTCGATTTATTTTATTATAATTTAAGTATGTTTACAGAGTCGAGCTTTGGAGAACAGTTATTTTTAAACCAAAAACAATCTGCGACGTTGGTACATAATTAATCATGAATATTTTTCACGCTCGCCACTTTGAAGTTCTTTTAAATTTCATCAAAGATTTTTTTAAATCGACTATAATTCGGTTTTTTGAGGCTTCAATGTCTTTAAAATTCATTCTCATTTCGTATTATTAAATGTAAAATAGTATTTTTTCTTTTCTTATTTTTTCGGAAACAAATTCAAATTAGCTTGATTTTTATTGATTTTCAACTGTAATGGAAGAGACTTTTTTAGTTTTCAAAATATCTGAAATTAAACAATTTTTCCTCGATCTACCTGATTTCCTTACAATACAAAGTAAAATAACGTCAGTGGTTGAAAAAACCCTATTATGTGTGTATACTAAATTTTACAACATTTTAAGTATTTCCAAATATTATATACTTGTTGACAAATCTGGATAATATCCGCTTAGAGGTTATGTTGAGATGTCAAACTTCCATCTGTTTAATACTTTAAAATAAATATTTTGTAGAAACTAGTTTTTTAATTTGTGTAAAATTTGTGATTTTTGTGACTCCTTTTTATCCACGCGTTACTTTGTTTCAACAAATGCTACTACGATTTGTTCACACATAATGTACAATTTATAATCTATACACTAAAGTGTATATTTAATGGAGTGTACATATAGTATATATAATTTTTAATTGGTGTTGTAAATTTAAAATTTTACTTTTATAAATAAGGTAACATAAGGTTGAATACCACATAAAAAATATCGTAATAATTTTTAAAACTTCAGTTTCTTATATAGTACGTTTAGAGAATTCAATATGTTTTTTTTTTCGTATTAAAATAAGATAATTATTCTACTTATAACAATAAATACTGTTTACAATAGTTATTGTCAACGTTAAATTATTTCAAATAGCTATGAAACTGTTCGCACATGAAGCAACTTACGTAAGTGCAAGTGTAGAATATCTATAATGGGAAGTATAAAACCAAATTTCAACCGGATGTTGTAATGTTCATGGAACGTAAACATAAATTTTCCTGAAATGTTGCCAAAATATACAACTTTGTTTTTCACTCTTGAATTTATCTTAATATTCTAACTCCAGCTACATTAACGCGTTTGTTGCCGGTTACATGCACTGTACGCAGTATAACAGTGGTGAACCGTCACATGTACTGTTCACACTTTAACAGTGGCGAACCGTCACATGTACTGTTCACACTTTTATAGTGGTGAACCGTCACATTTGCTGTTCACACTTTAACAGTGGAGAACCGTCATATGTACTGTTCACACTTTAACAATGGTGAACCGTCACATGTACTGTTTACACTTTAACAGTGGTGAACCGTCATATGTACTGTTCACACTTTAATAGTGGTGAACCGTCACATTTACTGTTCACACTTTAACAGTGAAGAACCGTCATATGTACTGTTCACTCTTTAACAATGGTGAACCGTCACATGTACTGTTCACACTTTAACAGCGGTGAACCGTCATATGTACTTTTCACACTTTAATAGTGGTGAACCGTCACATGTACTGTTCACTCTTTAACAGAGGTGAACCGTCACATATGCTGTAAATACTTATTTCAAAAGATTTTTTTGGCCAAGCACTTACAACAAGCAAAAAACATCCAATGAGATAGATTAGTCATGTTTAATATTTTGAATGTATTATACATAACAAAAAAATCTGGTTGGATGTTTTTTGCTTGTTATGGATGCTTTGCCAAAAAAATCTACATATATTCAATAATAGAAACTGAATTCAGTGAATATAAACAACTAATCTATCTAGTTGGATGTTTTTTTCTATCCCTAGTGATGCTGTATACATGGAGAATATGACGTCATATTATTTTTATCAAGATCTGTTGGAAAGTTGGCACCAAACCACCAACAGCAACGACCTCTAAATCATCCAGACGTCCCATCAATTTATCACGCCTAATTATACATTGTCCTCTGGATATTCTCCACGTAAAATCGTCCTCCAAATATTATGCGATTAAAGTTATTTAATTTTTTCCTATACTAAAAATACACAGTCGTGACCTTAGCAGATATCTTTCTCAAATCCAAAAAAAAATATTACGATGTTACATTTAAAGTTGTTTCAAAATGAATACATCCAATGTACTATTATTCGCAGAATACGTATGTACTTAGTATCTACCTTCCTACAGTATTTTAATTTTTACAAAAGTTTTCTGTATAGTAAGAATGTTTTAGGTTTGTTGAAACATCGGGACTGTAAATTAGCGTGTTGATAATAATGTGAAACAACTATTTGAGTGTGTCCAAATACTTGTTCACAAATATGGATTTCTCCACTTCTTCAACCCTTATCTACACCCAATGGTGCATAATCGCAGTGTTATTTTGATCGTTAACACACGAAAGAAAGGTGATCAGCTCTCTTCAGGTTCTAGTCCAGAGTCCAGGGTAATATTAAATAAATATTAGAGTGAAATATTACTTATATTTAATTGACCCCCCCACTTTGAGAATCAAACCCGGGACCTCCACCGTGCTGACCATTGCACTACAGAGGCGGACAAAATAATAAATAAATAGCGTATGAATAATAAAGTAAAAACGTTTTGAAAAATTGGATTAAGTAAACGTAAATTATATTTTCTATGTATAGTACATATACCATACGAGTTTAAGGCGGTTCATGAAATTGTATGCTAAGATTTAAGGAGGCACACATTCCTTTAAAAAAAACACAAAAAATAGTACATTAAAAAGTACATTCAAAGTTTCCTACAGCATTCCCGGATCTGATAGAGAAACATCTGGACTTCCTAACAGACCTCTCGCGCAAAGCTATTTTATTTTATAAACTATGCTGTGATAATTATTGAAAATGTGAAACAAAATTGTATCCCGATTGTACAGTGAATTAACGTTTAAAAGATTTCAACGTCCTGGTCACTGTCAATCTAAAAAAATCCATACTTCTAGAAACATTTTGATGGTTTTCCAAAATCGAAGTACAACACTAATGAATTGATAATATGTAATGAAATGAATTTCAGAACTAACTGGTGGTACTGCCAAAAATGTGAATGTGTAAGTTTTCTGTATATTTGTTTTATAAAATGTTTTTTTTATGTATACAAATATAATTTTTTCTTTATATATAAAATGTTTTGTTTGTTACCCAAATGAAATAATTCGTTGAAGAAGCGTTTTACTGAAAATACATTTAAAATTCCTAAATCATTCAGAACGAGTTTACTTCAAAAACAAAAATAAAATAAAAAGTATGTTTTTAAAATGTAAGCTGTCTTGGATTCTAGTATATAAATATTCATTAAAAAAATATTGTAAATAAAATAAAACTATAATCATATGAAAGGTTAAAAATCAAGTTTCATCACAATAAAATCAGTCTTACATGCAGATTTTTTTGTTCACTCTTAAACTCATTGCAACATTTTTTTCTTACCTTTGCTGATAATTCCGGCGAATCAAAGTCCATTAAAAATACCTAAAACTTTTGTGTTTGGTGGGGTCAGTGATTAGGGCCTCAACATGCGCCAAAATCAATAAAAAAAACTAAAACTAACTAACCATCACGCCGCTTCCTAGCAGGGGTAGGTGGAGAGAATAGAAAGCCTCACTACTCTATCTTTGCGCACAATCTTCACCTCTTCCATATTCATACATCTTATACATACACGCCGATTATTCCGACTCCTGACCTAACCACTTTCAAGAATTGGAAAATCTTGATCATGGCAACTTTTCTTCTGACTTTCTTTAACCCTTTGAACGCGTTAAGTAAAAAATAAAAGTTCATTTGAAAAATGCAATCCTTCCATAAAAACTAAAGTATTCTATAAAATTCCTTTTATATCCTTTCATTTGTTTAAGACATGTCTTGTAAAGGCATGGACTATATGGATTTACGCGTCCAAAGCAGAAAAAAATTCGGGTGACTTTAGTCGATTTACGCGTCCAAAGAGTTAAAATCAATAAATTAAAATATTATAATTTACCGTTGAGTGTATTTGGTTCAAATAGTTGATTACTACTTATAGATCTCGAACAAGTTAGAGAAATTGCTAGGGCCACCAGTAGATAGGGCAGTAATATATCTACATACTTTCTAAATAAATAAAAATCTAAAAATACAGTATTGCTAACGTCTAAATTGAACTCGAGTTTTCCTCGGTTCCCGCGTAGACGGAAATAGCCGTTTGACCTTGAAAACTCAGTTATCAATATGTCTAGCGTCACGGTGTGGCGTGCGCGGGTTCGTATCATCGTCAAATTAAATAAAAAAAAGCCGAGGGAACGGACGGGAGAAGACGTTCCCCTCCCACCCCGGGCACAGCATCACAGCGCCCACATCGGCGAGCGGTCTTAGCCGTGCCAACTTGGCGGGAATCCATTTAAGGACCCCATCTCGAGTTGCCCGCCAGACGCCATTTGCAATCCGCCAGAGTGCGCGGCGGGTCTGCGGAGAGCGAACGCGATCGAAGATGTCCGATCAATCCAAACAAACATCGATCTTTAAATAATTTTCTTTTTTTAGAAATCAGAATAACAGCATTTATTTTTAAACGATGATATCTCTAATTACTGGTTTTGTGATCAAAACGTTTGTTTTCAAACTACTTCATTGAGATAATTGTACACTGACCACTGTTATACGATTGAGTATTATACAAATAAAAATAACAAATACTTGGTTCACTTCACTTGTTTGATTGCTTTTATGGCCAATAATGAGCAACTTCAACTAAACCAGTCTGATGCAATTGAATTTAATAAAGTACTTTTGTTTTGTATAACAGTACAAGTCAAAATAGTATCCCTCCAAGAAATGCAAATAAAAACAACTAATTTTGTCCTCCTCTTTTAATAGTACCGCACGATATTTGGATTAAAACAATAATATAATAGTATAATATAATAGTATAATAATATAAAACAATAATATAATAGTAGGTACCTATACAATAGACGACTCCCGGGCAGACCACCAAAGAGATGGGCCGATAGCTGGGAATCGACGTCGCAGGAGGCTAATCCCTCTTAAAAACAGGCCGTAAGGCCTACAATAAGAAGAAAAAGAAGAAGACAATAATATATAGGGAGTCGACACAATATTTTGAGAAAATTACACATTACTGTATTTTTCAATGCAAAAATCCGACCTTTATGAAAACTTAAGATTAACGTTAGTAAACTTTGAGTCAATGATACAAGAGATCGGAAAACGTAAAAGGGTCGGTTTTACCTTGAAAATGTACATATTACATGTTCTTACAGATTTAAAGTCAAAATGCAGAATATGTGAGTTAACTAAAATTTGATTTACTCTCTAGTCATTTGAATGTTTTGCTAGCATCTTCATCGTGACTTATAATATAAATATCAACGAATATTAATCATTTTAATAAATAAATTGATCATGTACGACGCATATTTTGGCATAAGCTTCATCACATAACTCAATACGTCCCGTCCCATTCACCAACAGAAAAGTAATCTTTTGGCAAGTTTACACCATACACAAGTAGAATATGAGTAATGGCAAATAGCGACTGCTGATCATAGTCACACGATAGGGGAGGTCAGGAAAAATTAAGACGGGGCTATTGCTACCATAAACTTTCATACATGTATGCCAATAAAATTGTATATCTACTATCTTCAATTCCAAAATGCAATACTAAGCAATTTCAACAAAACTTCAACTATTTGGGAATTGAATATTTCAATAAACTTCCTAAAGAAATTTAAAAAAATAGAAGATTCAAAAATTTTTAAGAAAAAATTAATGCCCATTACATAGAAATCTTGAAAAAAATATACAAAAAAAAATTATATTATACCATTAATTATATAAAACATTAAATCATGAGTGTAAGTCCCTCTTCAAGCACAAGAGGTCAGTCTCTTTTTTGGAGAGGCACAGAAAATCTAAAACTAAAAGTTTGCCGTATGTATACATGTTATAGAAAATATATTATGTTGTACTTAAAAATGTAACTATATTAAATAAATAAACAAAATTAAAAAAAATTTAAGATTGCACTTTAAATTCGTGAATCCGAACATGGCTTAAGGTGTTTGTGGTATTTAAACATGTTTTCCTCTTAGTCCTTCAATACTTCTGATAATAACCATCGCGTACAGTCAGGGCCTGTTTTTTTGGACTTCTTAACGAACGAACGAAGCGCCGAAGTCACTGTGCTCTCGATCATTTGATGGTTGATCTGAAGAACGAATATCTCTTTGATTTGTTCCTTCACCCCTTTTGCGTCAAGAAAAAGTTTTAAATACTGATTGGGTTGGTGGATTTTTCAAAAGTAACCTAATCCAATTCAGCGGCTATAATGAAGGAACAAAAGGTTTATTTTTACATTATTTTGGTCACTCACCTCCCCAATTTGCTTGAATTTTTAAAAATTGGCACCGATGATAGATCTCCTCGTATTAGATACTACACGGTTTAAAAATACTCATTTTAGAATTAAAACATTCATCTTATTTCGCATACAATATCCAACATATATATTCAACGTTATTTTTGCTGAATTATATTTAACATTACTTATTACATATATTGCATTTCATACAATCCCTGTATCATATTGTTGTGAATTTAAAATTCATAATACTCCCAGTAAATGAGAGGCGCTGAGGGCCAAAAAATATAAGCAAACATATTTTTAAATGGCTTTTCAAGGACCTAGCTTCTGTTGATATTTTCTTTTTCCTTTCTGCTATACCTCTCCCATTTCCAATGATCAAAAAAATACTGATCAACTTACCTTGCTCAAGTTAACACCGCGTCGATCCGATTTGGTGTCCTATGTCCCAATGGATGCAGAAAGGGATCAGAAAGAAGAATTTAATTGTATAACCAAACTGAATATACAAGAACGTGCAAAATATTAAATGACTGTATTACAATGTCGAACATAAGATGCCCCATGAAAACACATCAAAATATGAAGAAAAATATTCGTCTTATAATCGATGTAATATGGTAATATAACCACCTGAAAGATGCGCAAATAAAATGACATTATGAATTTTGATAAGAAGCTGATTTTCCAAACTTAAGCGAAAAAAATGTATGCGGTAAACTAACGTCGGAGGCATCAGCCTTTTATTATATATACGTGTATTTCATTATTGAAGATATTAAGTATGCATCTGCATAAATATGTTAACGATTAAAAAAAAAATGTATTTTTTAAATAACATGAATCAAATGATGTGGTGATATGGTATTTTATTTGAAGTACTGGTGCAGTTTTAATAAATTATTGGATTCAATTGTAAACTTGTCATTTAATCATTATTATTTTTATTTAAGTTGTAATGAACTTCCACTAAGAAAATCAATAAACTAATTTGAATCGTCTCGTTGGTGTGTTTTTTAAAAGTATTATATATAAGGTACTTGACAAAGTGTTATCTTGTTATTTAACAATCATTATAGTAATATAAGTTGTAATAAACTTCCACTAAGAAAATCAATAAACTTATTTGAAATATTTCGTTTTTATTACTAAAAAAGTTGTTTTAAACGTTACATAAAAATGATTTTACATATATAATTAATGAATTGCAGCTTCCTAGAAGTATTTTACGAAAATTGTTTGATTTAAATTACTTCAATTATTTTTTTCTTTAACGTAGATATGTCACAAGTAAAATTTTACCCGATACTATTCATGCTTGCATTTTTTTTATTTATTTTATTTTATTTTATTGGAAGGAAGAACTACAGTTACAATATATGATACATCAGAATACAAAAAATAAAATCATGAGTTCCAATTATAGTTCTTCACAACTATGTATAGTAGAAGTCTATATAAAGGAAGAACGTGAGACAAGGATGGGGATGGGATAAAGAGAAAAATATTAAATTAAAGAGTGATAAATATTAATATCTTTAATTCATTGTGTTTCTAATATATGTATATCAATAACTGAAGACTTAATGAATTCGGTCATTCGTTTAAAATTATTGTGAAATCAGTAATAAAACAGATCATAATTATTTAACAAATTACACATACAGTAAATGCCAGTTAAATTGGTTTAACGACACATTATTTAATATATTGTATTAGTCACTTGGCAACATTATTTTAATTTAATTTGAAAGGGGCCGAATGTTATATTTTCATAGATATTTTATTTAAAGTTCTTCATACTTTTAATGTCAGTAATTATGAAGTAGTCAGGTTTTTAAATGAAAGTCGATTTTTTCTATTATTTATGTGCCATGTCAGGTCCCAATGACCTTAATTATCTCTACTTCAATTACATAATTTTGATATAAATAAGTAAATAGTTTATAATAATAATAAATCTCTAAGAAAATATTACGTTTTGATGTCCGTTAGTGATATCTCGTAAAGCCTTTATTTAACAAGCTTGTCTGCTGGTAGAAGAGTAAGGAAAGGGAGTCTAAACATGAAAATACTACACAAACACTCAAAGCAATTGAAAACAAATATATAATAAATTCATATTGCAATTGGCGAATATCGAACCCGCGATATTAGCTTCGCAGTCAAGGGTCTATGCAAATACGCTACTGACTTCCTTTTAAGAAGGGGATATGAAGTATGGGTATTTACAGAGCAAATTTTATAAGGGTATTTACAAGTCTGGGTATTTATTTACCTTATCATTGGTTAGTTTAAGTGAACACTATACATTTCAAAAAAATTATAGCTTTTGCCACGATCGAACATCCATATAACTTTTGAGGGGAATATATTTTCCATGTGACAGAGAACTTTCATAACCCTTCTTTTTTCATTGATCCCTATCTATACCCAAATGGTTACGGGTACAGCATTAGACCAAGACGGTTTAAACTTGATCAATGTCCATATGAAAGCAAGACAAGTCCAGCGCTCAAAAATTTCAAACAGTTTTGATCATCGTACTGATTAAACCATCAAATCACGATAACACACTCTAAGGAAACCCAAAGGTCTCAGATCCGAGTTCTAGAAGAAGCAGTTATTAAAACAAATAGTATTTGCTACCTATTTTAAGCGATTTTTCTGCTAAATTGTTCAGATTACATGGATCGTCGTATTACAGATTCTTCGGTGGATGTTTTGTTCCCGCTTACTGTAGGATATTTCTGTCCAGGAATCAGAGAATCGCTGCAGATCTATATTTAGTCGAAGTCGCTTGGTGACCCGCTTCTGTATGCTCCCGTTACTCTCAACATCCTTGAGAACTCTTCGTTTTTCATAACTCGACGTTCCCTCGGACATTAATGGGTCAACTCGATTTATGTAATACGCAAACGTATACACAAAAATGTGTTTTTGATTGTTGGTGTTGTTTTCAAAAATTGCGAAACATGTGCGACAAATTTATGTAACGGGTAATAATTTAGTATGCATCCGCTGAAAGTTCTACGATATTCTGCGATAGTTTGGAAATAACATCGACCAGACAATGAAATTGTTCTGTGCCAGGATTAAATTCGTTCCCCAGCGATAAAACGTGACGTCATTTGATCGTTGTCGGATTGTTTTATTTTCTAAATTTCATATATTTGGCAACGGATATTGCCAAAGTTATCATGCAGAGTGTACGTGCAATGTTTATAGATTTATGATTTTATTTCAGTTTCATTCAATTCGATTCCAGCGCTAATTGATTCCTATTTGAAGATATGCGCATAATATTGACGAATAATTGGTACCCACATATAACACATCCACCCTCAATTTTTTTAATTAAAATAAAATGTTATTTGACCTTTTAATTTATATTCGGATTCATCGACATTTAATCGTGGCAGATTTTTGCTCAAATTCACCAAATCTATAAAATTAAAATCATAATCTTGTTACGAAAAGTCCATTGAAAAAGGGAATAGACCGATCTTCGCATCCTTTGTTCTCTCATCCTGTATCATCAACATAAAAAAAATATTTTCTCTAGTAAATTTGCGGCGGTCAAGACACATGTACAAAAAAAAAGTGAACGCAACCCCATTCATTTTTATCAACAGAACGATAATATTTATCTACATTTTAGCTTATGGACTATTTACTACCTATGATGAATCTGTTAAGAGGGTTCTGACGTACATACATGTATTTCAAAAGTATATTCTGATACTATTATTGGTTTAACGATAGTCTGATCTTCCTTCAATTACTATCTATCTAGATTAGATGCAACAAATTATTTGACACAAACAATGACAAAAGACGTTTGAAATTAGGTGGACTCAAAGATCTAGTTATATTCAATATATTGTTATCATAACTAGTTAATTGAGTTTTTTTTCAACAAATTTTAAACGAGTGTGTGTTAATAATTCGTAAAGTATATCCCATAGAATAAGTAGGGTATCTACTACATATTACATGTACTACATATTTATTTTTTTCATTATTATTTTTTTATTACAAAAGAGAAATTTTTGTGTTTTTCTTATTTACATAAATATTTCAATTTCACACCATTTCTGTGAGCATAAGCGGCTCATTATTAGAAATAGGTATCAAATTGTGGTAGAGTGGATTCGAACCGAACCGAGAAACTCTGACTTAAAGAGTCCGCGACACTAACCATGGGACCACAACCCGACACACTTTTGCTTTGGCTAGATATCGCCGCCGAATATCACATATGATTTTTGTAATATGTGATTTTCAGGTCTTTTTTGATATTATTTTTAGGTCCTAAAAAAATTGTTTTTAATTTTTTTTTAACAAATTAATGAATTCGGTCTTTCATCGCTCAAGCACCTACATAAACTTGCGTGTGGCTTGTGTCTATAAATACCTGAAATGATACATGGATGATAGTGACGAATCAGAATCACCCACGATGATTTCTCAACATTAAGATATTTTGCATCTGTCAAAATCTCTGAAAATAGTATGTTATTTAAATTTTCCTCATTCAAGACAGAATAAACTCATGAGACATCAGCAGCGTTGGCGAAGACCATCAATTTCTTAGTAAATTCTGTTTTGTTTTATTTAGGACTATCTGTACCCGGCCACGCGTTACTCAGTCTAGTTAAATGAAAAATAAATTAAATGGAATGCACACATTTTTAATATGTTTATTACAAAATACTTGTGAATTAATGAATATGTAACAAAATCTATGAACCAACAAGCTCAAAAGCATTGAAAATATTTACATCATTTGACAAGAAGAAAAGTTACCGCAGTGTGTTATTGTTACGTTAAAAAAATGGCGCTGCCATTGCGGTAAAAAAAGAATTGTACAAAAACGTAAAAAAGCTGTTTTTGCAAGTAAAAACGGAAAAAAAAACTTCAGATACGGGTAAAAAAAAGCGCGCGTATTAGAATGCAAAGTTATGTCAAATTTTTAAAACAATCCGTGAATTACTTTAGGAGATTTATGATTGACAGACAAACATTTTATTTAATTTAAATAGATGTAACCCTACAGTTATCATGCAGAGTATACGTGCAATGTTTATAGATTTATGATTTTATTTAAGTTTCATTCATTTCGATTCCAGCGCTAATTGATTCCTATTTGAGGATATGCGCATAACATTGACGAAAAATTAGTACCCACATACGACACATCCACCCTGAATTTTTTTCATTAAAAAAAAATTATTTGACCTTTTAATTTATATTCGGATTCATCGACATTTAATCGTGGCAGATTTTTTGCAAGTAAAAACGGAAATAAAACTTCAGATACTGGTAAAAAAAAGCGCGCGTATTAGAATGCAAAGTTATGTCAATTTTTTAAAACAATCCGTGAATTACTTTAGGAGATTTATGATTGACAGACAAACATTTTATTTTATTTAAATAGATGTAACCCTACAGTGCATTTTCTTCCGCCTTAATAGTGTAATAGTCAGCACGCTCGGCTACTGTACGCTTGGTGGTCCCGGGTTTGATTCCCAGGGGGGGGTTCAAAATATATAAGTGATTTTTCACTCAAATATTTATTCAATATTACCCTAGACTGGTACCTAAAGCAGAGGGCTGATCACCTTTCCTTCATTCTTCATGTGTTAACGATTAAGATTATACTGTAAAGTGTAAATAAATACATATTGAAACATATATGGTATATCCCATACATATATATGGAATCAAATATAATGTTTAAATAAATATAAGGCAATTTCGCGTGATTTATTGCATAAACCATGTAATATTTAATTTATTGTTTTAGCATTCACTTTGTGGTAAAACATAAAGAAATTGTAAAAGAAAAACACTTGTTTTTTTTCTTTATTTTAAATTATTTTGCATTTCACAATATAATATAAATACAAGTACAAAAATATATATAATATGAATAAAAAAAAGATTCCACAAAGGTATGGCCTGTGTGGGGGTATAAATTAATTATATTTTAGGTTTTAGTAAAGGGCAAAACTTATATTCAGTTTATATTTAGATCTGATGATGGAAGCATAGCTTCCGGAACAAGTCGTCATAATAAAATAAACTCAAGTGGTAAAAAAACAGGTGTTTTTCTTTGACAATTTCACCTTGTAATATTCATAAGGCGTCAACATTGCGTCGGATGTTTTCACTATTTGGTTGTATCCACATCCATAATTTTTAGAGAAGAATGTTTCGTTATTAAAGAAATTACAGGTGCTTTAACTAAAATGTCATGTTTACTAATAATACTGTGTGTTTACACTTCGCAGGTAAGTGTATCTGATCATGGATCAGCGGCCACCTGTAGAGGGGGCCTTATCACCTGGACCCCGAGTGGCCGCATTTAGCCCGTGCGGGGGCCGGGGAGGCCGCGGGGAGGGGGCGACGCCGACCGACGCTCTAGCAGAAGCGCCGCGACGGGTCCTGCCAGTAGCGTCAGCGGTCCAAAGCGAGCAGATCGTACCCTGCCTGCTCTTCGAACAATATTTCGACCTTAAACATTTTCTAGTTTATATATTTTTGGTAAGCATTAAACATATTTACAAGAATTCAGATTAATTCAAATCAACTTCGCGAAAATAAAGTGGTTTATTTTATCTATTTTTAATAATAATATTGCTGTGGTACGTGATACTGTGATATTAGTGATTTTACTATTTTAATTCATACCCTTTTGTGCTTGATCGTACTTCATTCTTATTTGGTGAACTTGTGTTCAAAATAATTACATTTAACGCTTTCCAAAAAGTGACGATTCGCTATAAATCTATAATAGACACGAACTGAAAATTTACATGCATATGATAGTGACACTGAATCTGGGAAACCACCTGTGGCTTACAAAATATTATCGTGTGAAAAAACTACCAACACGCATTCCAAAATACAATAAACTTAAAATTGTATCCATTCTACAGCTTCCACACGTTTTTCAATCTTTTTACATTTCACAAAATGAATTTTTTAGAAATGAGAAATATATATGAGTAAAACTACATGAACCTTCGTGAGAATTTCGTGAGATTAAAAATAGCTCGACTGACATAATCGATTATCTAATCGCTGATCCAGTTATAGGCACGCAAGTTACATTTAAAATAATTTGAAAAACTTTAGATAATCGAGATGTAAGTTTAAATTGAAATAATTCTACAAAATTATATTTCTTATCGTAATTTTTAATGGAATTTTTTTTCAAATATTTATTTTGCTTAATATTAAATTAATGCTTTATATATTTCTCATGGCTTATTGTCTGAAGAACATGACCATTAATGAGTGAAAACAATAATTACTGTTTGAATTAACATATAATTATACACACAAACTATATTTGTGTATAAACTAAGATTCCAAGCTAGTCAAAGATTATATCGAGATATCATTGAACATTTATATTTTTATAAAAAAAATATATAAAATAAGTTTTATAATATTTTCTTCATTTGAGTATTTAGTACTATTTTTAATCGTTATGAAATTCAACAATAATATCCAACCAAAAATATTATGATATTTTGAAAAAAATCATAAATTTTTGTAGAAGTAATAAAACTGACATTAATTGTTTTTAAGATTTTTCCTCCATTGTGGGTTCAATTCCTTATCTGAAAAATAAATTCAAAAATCAGAAAAAAATCATATTCAGATTTTTTTCAAACGCTCTACATTTTATACAAGTTTTAAAATAGTTTTAAGATTTGGATTTGGAAAGTATGAAATTAACATATTGTGAAATCCAACAAAATCATCGTACCAAAATCAAAATCGTATGCAAACAAAATATCAAAATGTCATTTTTTGTATATTGTATTTAAGAATCAATCATAACTACTTATTTAAGTCACTGTAAAGATGTTTGAATGAAATTTGATCAAAATGTTCATTTTTATCATTTTTACTAAATTTAGATGAAGCTAGAAAACATTTTCTAGATGAAAATCGAACGTCGCCTACGCAGCAATGAAAATCTCAATCGGCCGCATAGTTTCCCGCGCATATTTCCCGCGCTTCTGAGTAGGCCTCTATAGTCTATGACACAATACAGTTTAAATTTGATACTCTCGGTTGGCGAGGAGGGATATTTTCTGGCTCCCGACATGCTCTATTTCGGGAGCGGCTTGTTTCAGGCGGCCGGGACCAAAAATGCGCGCGCAACCGATTATGCCTCGCCCCCTGCATCCACAGGCGATCATCCAAGCCACCGAAGCCATAACCAGGCTCGCCTATATTTAAAATTTTATTACAGATTATACACTGCACAAATTATTTCTTCTATGACGCTTAGTATGATTCCATTCACAAATATAGAACTAATAAACTACACAAAATAGTTTACTTTCCAACAGTTGTTGACCAATGACTCGAGAGCTATTTTAGCATTTGTAATTTATGACTCTAAACTCATCTTCTGAGTTCAGGGACACATAATTATGCAACCTACATAATAAGATGCCAAAGAATTTTAGCAGAAATTTAGAGCACATTTCTTAGTTGTTGTAACTCCGCCATTTTACGTTCTGCGTATGTTCAAATAATTTTAAAAAATCACCTAAAAAATTATAAAAAATCAAGTTTTTAGATCTAACTGCATCATTCATGAAAAAGTCAAGAATTTTTTATTACGTTCAAAATACGAAAAATAAATAATATAATCATATTACCGATTAAAACTACGTATGAAATTCATATTTTTATACTGCAATTGATTTTTTATGTATCTTCTTAACGCAAATTACTAAAATCGTTTAGGCAAAACAGTGTAGACAAAACATATTTTTAAATCCATACATAAAAAAATTGCTGTATACTTGCATGAGATAAAATAAATTGAAACCAAAAACGTACAATATTAGTATGATACATTATTTTCAATAATCTTTTTCAGACATCAACGAAAATCAAATTGCATAATTCGAGAAACACGATACACTTAACTAAATATATTTAAGTGCTAAAATAATATTTTAAGAATGCAAAGATTATTAAATCTGTCGACATAATTATTTGTCCTCGGCACTCCGCCAAGAAAATAATTTTGTATTGCTTAATCAAACACCTCGAGTTATGCTTCCTCACTATTCCTAAGGAATCACAAAAAATAATATTATCTCATTTACAAATAACTCAACATAATAATCGGAATATTTGTCTTTTCGCCACATTTCGGCATCTTTCAGGCGCATTAAGTGGTTTTCAGAAATTACCATGAACGAAATATTTTTCTTCTTCAAACCCTCATCTGCACCTAATGGTGCATAGGGCACTGAATAGATTGGAAGCAGTATCACTTAAATCATTAATTTTATGAAGGCAAAATGATTTGTCCTGCGCTTCACATACCGGTCTAGGGTGACAGTAAATAAATATTAAATTAAAAAATCACCTCATAAATTTATTTCGACCGCCTCAGGACCTCTAGCATACAGTAAATGCTGTGACTATTGCACTACGGTGGACTACTTTCGAATTCAATTATTTTTTTCAGAAAAACCAATCATTTTGTTAAACGTTTATTTTTTTTAATAATGCTTTATAAAAATGTTTTTAATTGTGATTCATAATAAAGTAAATATATGACAATATATATATGTATATATATATATATATATGTATATATATATATATATATATATATATATATATATATATATATATATATATATATATATATATATATATATATATTCGTTCGCCTCCGTAGTGTAATGGTCAGCATGCTCGGCCACCGTTCTGGAGGTCCCGGGTTCGATTCCCAGGGGGGGTAAAATAAATATAAGTGATTTTTTTCACTGTACTATTTATTCGATATTACCCTGGACTGGTACCTGAAGCGGAGGGCTGATCACCTTTCCTTCATGGTTAACGATCAAGATAACACTGCGTTTGTATTACGCAGTGCCCTATGCACCATTGGGGTGCGGATAAGGGTTTAAAAAAAAAAATATATATATATATATATATATATATATATATATATATATATATATATATATATATATATATATATATATATATATATATATATATCTATCCGAATATTCATAACAATTATTTTTGCTAAAGAAAAAAATAAAAACTTAATCACTTTTTTTCATTATTTACTACAATAGTTTTATTAAATACCATTTCCTTCTTTTCTTCGTTTCTTCTCTTCTTCGAAATTATAAAATTTTATTTCAAAACAAAATTACTGATACCCTGCAACGTGAAACACAAAAATTACGACTATAATCTCGCTAGACTAATGTTTGACTTCCTACTGGGTGATGTGGAAAGCTCAATAATCAAGTTACCAAACAATAACTTTTCTTTTCATTTCTTTTCAGCGAACGAGCGGGTACATAACCTAGCAAAATGTTTAAAAATCACTTAGATATGATTGGCAGGAACGAGCCGGTGTCGAAGAAAGCCAAGTTCTGGCAGTCCTACGTCAGGTCCCTGAAGGGTAAGTTCTACACAAAATTGTACAGATTTTTAAAAAAGGAATAACCCGCAAAGCGTCTATTTTAGATGCTTGTCTACAGGTAGGATAGTAAGGATAGGGAAGGCAAAATGTGAAACAAACATCACAACCCAGACCAATTGAAAATAAATCTTTTTTGAATTCATTTCCAATTGGCGGGAATCGAACCCGAGACGCCTGTTTCAATTACTCGAATAAAATAAAATTTGTAATAAACTTACTTATAAAGATTTAAAAATAAATGCATATTTTTGAGAAAATTTCAATTCACTAGAATGTGTGAACATTGTATGAAATTGGCTCGTCCTTGGAGTTTTCACTATCGATGCGCATCCACTGCTTGGTAAACATTCTAATTTTATCGTCACATCAATACTTTGAGGATCTATTGAATTTTTACCCAGCCTCTCAAAAGGTTGCCGAATCTAAATCATTGTGCAGCTCTTATGAGCGAGGATATATTGTCAGATTTAGTTGTTGATTATAAGGAACTGGTCACCTCACTACTTTGAGTATCAATTGAAATTTTCATCTAGTCTCTCAAAAGGTTGGCGCCCACTGCTCTAAATCATTGTGCAGCTCTTTTGATCGAGGGCACGTTGTCAGATTTAGTTCTCGAATGTAATGAAGTGTTGTTGCAGGATCCGAGGACATCCGCGCGGACGACCACATGCGCACAAGGCGCAGCGTGTTCCCCGAGCTGGCCACGTCCTGGCCCTACAACAAGTCCATCTACGACGACCCCATCCACGCTTCAGACCGCATCACCGTGCCCGGCTACCGCTACCTGCCCATCCACAGGGAGACGTACGGCTACTCGCCCAGGCCCATTTACTCGCACAACTACCCGTCGTCGCTCGACCGGTACCGACCAAGTACGTACCGCCCAGCCGCGAGACATTGATCACGATGTTTCCGAACCGCGCCACGCTCCGGCGGACCACCGTGATGCGACACTATCGTTATATTAATATTATATTTTTTCATCACATCATTTGAAGCTAGCCAAAATTGAACCCGGATAATTAAACTAGATACCTTTGTATTTGTATAAAAGTAAGCAAAAAATAACATATTTCTAAGTAGAAGTAAATTTTCCAGTCAAATGCATTGAAGTTATACATTTAATTATTTGTTTACATACTCTAGAATGTTTTTGAATTAGCATTTTAGTCCAGGAGAGATTAACTTTTAACGCATTTAGGTTTTGGTAGAACGATTAATTTTAAAACGTTGTTTTATACAATACTCTTGCAATAATTAATGAATTGCGTAAGAATTACTTAAGGATTGTTTCGATTGTCTAGTTAGGATCTAGGAAGGTACGGAGGTGAATTCGGTGAAATCGCATCACGGTCGTACAATGGAGTTCATCGAAAGATCAGAAGGATCGTTGGGATTGAAACTAACATCATCAAGCATTGTAAATATCTTGCATATTCGATCTGCATAACTCTGTCAAACTGTACGATATAACCCTCATCATTTGTTCATAAGTCGAGTCAATCGATATGATTGCAGCGTGTCTCCATGATGTGTAGAGGAGAATATTGTCAGTCGGGCAGATGGAACGGGACCTCGCAGGGTCGGGAGTAACGCTACTTCCTAGTCTGTACCGGAGGTGCCTCCTTCCCGCCGATTACTAAACCAACGAATAACACCGATCCACCGACGAGCGCGAGAAACCTCTTCTTCCGCGGTCGGCAATCTCTGATGGAAAATTTGGAATGTTTCAGCGTAATAAGAACCGGTCTATGAGAGCCACTCCACGGGGGTATGGGGCCGACGCAGGAACTCACAGCTTACTATAAGTTTCCAATCCTTATACTCCACAAACAGACATGGGATAACCCTCGTGAGACCGTGGTATTGCGCTTTGCTACTCACTGCGGCGGTGTGTCCGGACCACCGCACCACCGGGCTCCGCACACCGCGAGTGTACCCGTACTGTACCGTTGCACGCCTCCGCCGCACGCAACTCGGGCTAGCTTTCAGTTGATTGTATCATGTGTATTGTATAAATTGGGTTTTAATTTTAATCGACTTTTGTACTGTCGCTCCAAACTTTGTAAATAATATTAATATAATCTACATTTTTATGTTGTTTGAGGGAGTAATATATGAGTAAGAAAATTGTCATTACGATATGAAACTTTTTGGTAAATAAAAGTATATGGGACGGAAACAAATGTGAACATCAGTCCCTGCCAAAGGCTCGAAGTTGGCCGCTCCGGGCGGCCGCTCGCTGCGCTGCTTAGCTCTAACTGCATCATCTCTCGTAGATCCTACCTCTCTCGGGTGTCCTCCTTCAAGCGTTTGTCAGGGAATGATTCTTGTCTTTGACGATTGTCCTAACTATTCCCCGTAGCTTGCCCTCTTCCTTCACCTCACCATCATTAGTCATTCGTAATCGCCATTTACCCAAAATAATATATCTAAAACATTAAAGTTTCGAGGTCTGAAATGAAAATGTACGCTAGAGCGTTATAGGAAGCCCTTTGCCGAAGCAGCGGAGAGTATGAGGTAAGAATGCAGGTTAAGTCTTGGTAACCGCTTACTGTCCCGTCTCGAGCTTCACTAACCCAGCGCATGACGAGCAGGAGGCAGAGCATCCTCGGCCAGCATGAGGGACCGTCTCGCGTGTCCCACACTCCGATACATTCTCTATACGACTACTCCGTACGCTCGACAACGGGAAACCATACAGTAAACACGTGTGTACATGTAAACCTATTTGCTGTGGAGATTGAAAATAACAAATCATGAATCACCTTATTAAAACTTGTTCATTTCACCCCTAGTTTCATATTTTATGATCGATCCTATTTTTGTTTGTTTTTATTAATATCGGTACGAATATTATTCATTCGAATTTATTTGTTTAAAATGATATTCGGGTAAAATTGTTATTGTGTTTTCTTATATGAAACTATCGCCCCACAAAAGAAAAACACTATCTTGGTATTTTAATTGAACTCCTTTAGAAACCCTGTTTTTAAGCATCACACATTTTACACAAATATTGAAATTGTATTATGGTAATTAACACTTATATTTTGTTCACATTACTTTTTTAATGATTATACGTACCATATACGTACGTATATTTAGTCCAATTTTTATTTGGTAAAATGAGTGAGTGTTGATTATTTTTAATTTACAGCCAATAATGAAACAATGGCAACACCCTTACGAGCATTTCCATACAGCTCTTTACCTTTTTTTGTTGTTTTATGGATTTTATGTTTTGTTTCGATAGATTTCAAGTAGATTAAAGGAGAGCATACAAAAAATATATTTTTATTCATAAATAATTTAGTTATTCAACAATATCTCCTTTTAAAATACTCGACATCTATCAAATATTGTTATTAATGTAATTTATTTTTTGTTTGATGTTTATCAATTATTCTTTTTACAAATCAAAAGACAACTATTCACATGAGAGCATTTGTCTATTGAATATTGTAATTCAAAGCCTTGATTTTCTCACATAGCCAAGGGAATCTTTGAAGTAAATAATGCTAAAAATCGGTTGCATAAAAAAATAATCCACATGTGTTTACATTATTAGTTGTAAAAAAAAGACTAAACGTGAAAAAAATGGTTTATATTATAAGCCAAAACAAGTGTTTGTCGTAAAACATCGAATATATCGTTAAAAAAGGATTTTTATGTTTTGTACATAGATTTTACACACAATTTTTTACAAAAGTATTTACTATTTAAATATACACTTTCTATAATAGTCTGGAACAGATCTATAGAAGCTTCAGAAAAAAAAATATTCAAACAATAGTTAAATAAATATTATGGCCATATTATCATTTTTTACAAATTTTGTTGTGAAACTTCATCGTTTTTGGGACCTCCGAGAATCGTGGAAACTTGGCCTTCCTGATGCTCAGATCTGTCCCTGATAAGACGGACATTATAACAAATGTCTAGATGCATAATTTAGTCTGGAAATATGGCATGTAGCAGATCTCTAATTCCCTTGGCTACGTGCAACTCTCGGGCGTCTGCCAGGGCAGCAGGACTAACGCGCGCATGTTGATCCACAGTCTACCACACACCCCGGCGTGTGGCCGACCCCTACGACGCGCACAAGGCTTGGCAGAACCATCTCGACCGCCTGGCCGAGATCGACCGCCTGTACCCCTCTCGCTACGGCCTGTATCTGCGCGACCGCGCCAGCCCGTTCCCGAGCCGCGTCTCCGACAAGGGAGTCGAGTACGAACCCGATAACAAGCCACACTTCTTCGGTGGTAAGTTATACCACTAGTGAACCCTTAAACCAACCCCCGTTTGTGATGTCGACCCCCCCTGTGACGTCAGAAACACTTTATTTACTATGTACGGTATAATTATTCCGCTTAAGTGACTGTCAAAATGTGTTAATACTCCATTGACTATGTTTCCCGATGTGCTCGCAGTGAACGAAAGTGAAATAATGCATAATATTCAACTGTTCATTTTTTAAGATTACATTTTCACTGCAAAAAAATAATAGTATGTACAGTGAAATATCTATTTGTTTTTAAATAAATACATATTTTCTTCAATTTTTCTGTTTATTACTACGTTTAACAGTATATGTGTCCCAGTTACAAAAGAAATTTATATTTTAAATCTTCAGCAAATAGGATAAAACATATCGTCTTTAAATTAAGTTTAATGTATGTAAAAATTATATAAATTATATTAAATTCTAATACGCGATTGAAGAACACTATTTAAAATTGATATTTTATATCCTATCTGTTTTGTTCCCCGAAAAATATATAACCAGCTGTAAATAATTGCAAGGTAAAATATGAAAGGGTTCCCAAATGTGTACATTATAGAACAAAATATTGTAAATATTTCCTATGCACTGCATTGGCTGGACCAACTGCCTCTATTTTTAATTTGTCTGTAGACCATTTAATGTGCTTTTGCTATTATTGTGTTCCAATAATTACACAGCAATTATTTTGTTTATGGACAACGCCTTTACATCTAAAACTTTACACACACAAAAATATAATTTATAAATATTTTATGCCAACAATTACATATACAAATATGTTACACAATTCTATCGCATCGGCTTATTTTACACTTAACTCTAAAAAGTTGAAAATAAGCCTCAATTCGCTTTACATATTTCAACCTGCAATGTATTTTTTACACATTTTCTTACTACATATTTATATCTTTTCAGTTATATTACCTTCAAATTTGCAAAACTGTTTAACCCAACATATCGAATAATTCAAATTTAAATGGATTCTATGGTGAATCTTGAAGTTCCAGATCCAGCTCGAAGGACCAAATCAGAAAAAAACTTTGAGAACAGAACCAATTCAAATCCTTTCGATATGATGCGTTAATGACACACAAATTTATCATTTCACAATGCATTGTAAAATATCATCCTCTGAAAATGTTAGTGTGTAGTAAGTATTTTCCCTCTAAAAATTAGACGAAAACTTGACGCTTGAAGCTAGAATTATTTTTTACCAGTTTATTTCCGTAACAGCGCTGTGTTATCCTGACATAGCTGCTTGTGGTATTGCTTGTTAAATACCATGATTAATTTGGATATAATGATTGCGTGGGGATCGAAAGGAAAGGGAATCGGAGACTCCTTGAATGACGTTTTCGCCGAGGCCGACAAATGGGTGGACAGAGCCCGCCGTCGGCGTTCCCCTTCCCCCACCCCTACCAAGGCTGGAGAGTTCGCCCCCAGAGATACCGAGGTCGCGTTCGACAAAGAGGGTAAGATGTGGCCATCGATATTCGAACTTGACAGCCTTGTCTATGGTCGGCGCCAAAACCAGTCCGACATTCCCGTTTGAAGTTTGTTGCATTCTCCCGCCATTTGTCCTGCGCAGTTTGCACCATTCTGCTACACGAAAAAGTGCTTTTAGATTTAGAAAACCCATAAAAAAAAGGAAAAAAATCACAATTTTCATTCAGGTATTCGTGATAACGTGTCCACCGCTGCAAAATTTCTTCATTTCTTTTGTACATTTTTCACTGAATTGGCATCATTATATCTATGACCCGGCGCCAAATGGATATATTTTCGAAATGGAAAACAAGTGTTACACTGTAAGTAAAATATTTCTCGACTCGTTACGTAGTAGTATTTGTTGTATTAATAGGTAGAAATTAATATTCGAGAATGTTATTGGCCGTTGTTAAAACTGTGTTTCTAAACATGCATGATTATATTGGTCATAGTTCCTAGTTACTTTGATAATCAAATATTATATTTATATATTATATAATTCTCTACCCAAAACATTTACTTAATTTCCCGGCCCTTTCCCAACACACGACCATAATTTTACTTATTTAATACGCAAAAAACATCGATTTCGAGGAATACACAATATCCTAATACTCAATATCGATGGCCACTACTTATGTGTGTTTAATAGTATCGTTGTTTAGAGAGAGGAAATGAATTTTATACTTCCAGTTCTTCTCGGAATATCATCGGAAGATAACCCAATCCAAATCATAAGAAATATTTCGACCGTATTTCATTACACGATTTTATTTTGTAGTTCATGACACTCTATTTTATTGATAATTGTTTGTTTTTACAAATCCATTTACATATGTATATTAAAACATTCCCCTACCCACGTAATTATACATCTAATTACTATATCGTTATGTATATATCAGTTAAATGCATGTGTGTTAGAGAGTTCATTAATAATTATCATTAACAATTTTATTAAGTTTTAAATAATCGTCAAACGCCTAAGCATTGGGTATAACAAAGCTTCCAGCGAGCTTTTAAGAAATTTCCTTTTTTTCGTAAAATTATTTTTCATTCACTTTAATATATAGCTTCTGTTTAATAATATAACAAGAAGCTTTTTAAAATTATTTTCATAAAATGTGGCTCTTTTTCCAAATGCTTACGCGTATTTACTACAACAAAAACTTCTTAACCTCTGTATCGATTTTCAATATGATATAACTGTACAAATGATTTGTGATGAAAGAATAATAAAAATTCATTAAAAGTAAATTTTCATTGGATATCACACGTTTTTCGTAAGCTTTTACTGTCATAAACACCAGTTTATATTTTCATATATTGATGAGAACATCTGCTGATATTGAAACTGGTCGTGTTAACATTGATAAACTCAAGAACGTGGTTTAATACAAATGTTTTATTTTTGTATTTAAATCTCAAACGCCAATTAAGTATTATTTTTTACTTGCAATTTATCAAACATTTAAAATAGTAGCGGATTTTCCTATTGAAAGTAAATTACTTCAAAATTTGTTTTAAAAATTCCAGACTTTTAGTACTTGAAAAATCGATGCAGGAGTAAATGTTTTTAAAATTGTTTAACCCTCCAACAATTTAATTGTATTTATAATTTTATTTATTACCTGTTAGGTTTGTGTTCATAATGTTATTCCCGTTTTATCTTAACATCCGGAGTCCGGTCCCGGAATACTCGTTACCGCTCTTCGCGCCTATAAATTGATAATTAGTACCATAATAGTACCTGTAGAGTTAGTTAGTTTAGAGTCCAAATAAATTGATAATCTGTATCATAAACCTATGATATCATGGAAACGTCTCATTCGCACGAGGCATGCTCGCATCGGTGCGAGTGAGACGTCTCTATAAATGGTTTATGGTCGGACCGTCAGTTTAATTAGACTCTAATTTAGACATTTATATGAGGATATGTATGAGATTTGCCCTTGTATATTGTAGGAAACCATATTAAATTTGCCTAATTTTCCGTTTTTTTTAGATAAATATTTTTTAATGCCAGTCCTTTAAGACTAAAAATTGACAATCATAACGTTTAGTCTTTACCGGGAAATATTTTGTGTAGGTATTTTATGTAACAATTTTAGAATAATGATTTTCCTTTTTAAAATAAAAACATTTTTTATAAAAGTAGGTATGGTATACCTATATTTTTTTATATAATTATATTTATCGTATTATTATATGTGCCTCTGTACTGAAAACTATTAAATTAATCATAGATTTTACAACACATACGCTCCTAGTACAAGGGATGAAAAAAATCTTAAATATTTTTTTTATGATAGATTTTTTAATTAATATTATATCGCGGGTAAACTGGCAAACAACGTTAACTTTAAAATCCCTGTTTGTAAATATAAACTATGTTATTAAAAGCTTTTATCCTGAATAATATACCCACTATTATAAACTATTATAAAGTTTACTTTTAAAAGCATATATATATATGACATTTCAAGCTACTAAGTGTATTTTCTTCTTCTTCTTCTTTATGAGCCCTCTGACCTCCACTGCTGGATATAGGCCTCTTTTCCACCTTTCCATTTCTTCCGGTTGGTTGCTGCTTGCAGCCAGTTTTTACCCCCCACAGCGACTATGTCATCAGACCATCTCTTTTGGGGTGTTCCGACACCTATTTTGTTCTCCCAAGGTCTCCATCCTAGAATTCTTGGGGTCCTGTCTTGCAAGATAGTGTATTTCGCCTGTTTATTAAACGTTGAAAACTTTGTAATATACATCGTTAAATCAAAATTGCATATCTTCGAGTTACAATGATTAAAGAAAACACTTGTTTTTATACCACTTGAGTTTTATTAAAGACTACGAGTTTCAGAAGCTAAACTTCCATCATTCAGGACTGAATAATAACTGTTATTATTCAGACCTGAATGATGGAAGTTTAGCTTCTGAAACTAAACTTTAATAAAACTCATGTGGTATAAAAACTAGTGTTTTCTTTAATCATTGTAACATGTCTTACCACAAAGTTAATGCCGAAACAATTAATAAAATATCTTCGAGTTAAGGTTTTTTTCCAGTACACCCACGGTATCATGTAACCAAATGACGCTTAAAACTGTACATTTTTGCAATTCGCAATATTGATTTTGTTTAATGCCATGACTAGGTGCTCCGATTTACACACGAGGAGGAATCAAGAAGCCATGGATGAGCCTGCTCAGGCCCAGCCCCCACCTTCCCATGTCCTCCATCACAAGAGACCCCTTCTGGTGGGACTTCCCCGAGCTGAAGCCCTTCACCCCCTTCAGCAGATGGGGCAAGAGCCCGTTCTTCATCAGGGATTCTTACCTGTCCCCGGTCAAGCGTACCTACCTGTGGGATAAGCACCCGATGAGGCCACTCGGTAAGCGACAGATTATTTCAAAATCTACAATATTTTGAGGGTTTTACTGTGTTTGAAAATGATGCGGAATGCATCAAAACACGTGTCACAGTAGATTTTAAGAAATAGTGGTATTAACTAAGTAAAACTTTAATAAAAAATAGATAGATTTTACCATAAAATGAAATGAATGAATTAATGAAAATAACGAATTACATAAAAAATCTACACGTAATGTTATATTTATATTTATAGATAACTCCATTGCAATTTCAGACCCTTGTATTTATATGATAGAATTTAAGACATAGTATAAAATTTCTAATAATATCTATTATACTACATTTACTTTGACCATTTTTTTCTATAATTTTAGAAAGGAGAGAATCAATCTAGTAGTTATGAGAAATTGGGTAATACTCTCGTATTTATGTAGATTTGATGGTAGTTCTTTAACTATTTTTTTAAAGCTCAAATTGGATAATTTTTTGAATTTTTTATTGAATTTTCAAAGTTGTATTTTATGAAAAACTAGTGCATGCGACATTGCAAATTTATAAAATGTATTTTATGAAACTGATTTCTCTCAACTAAAGACTAAATTGTGACACTTATTGTTATTTTATGAATGCTCTAGTTTGTGTATAATGTTTACAATGATTATTTATTAAATAACAGATTTTATGCTGGGAGATCTAAGTTTAAGAGATTTCACTGGAATCCAACCGTACCTCAGACATCTATAATAAAAGTATGAGAAAGGGATACTATTAAATTTGTTTGAATCACCTTTCCAATCGTATCACTATGTTTGCATGGCTCCAATTTTTGCATATTCTATTTCTACTATAAAAATTACATCCAGTTGTTTTTAGATTACCGTAGATTGTGTTGTCCATATTATTATAATATTAGAAACATATCAGAAGAAACATTTTAATCAACAACCAAGTAGAACATTAAAGTTGATATAAAACCACTTAAGTATATACTTATACCTACTTAGTAATTGTGTAGTACCTACCTAGTCAAATAAATGTTGCATTTATATAATTAATTAACTATTTCATTCCTAGAAACCTACATAATTTAATTTACAATCTTATACTTACATGTATATTAGTTAAATGTGCATACCTTCCCTTACTGCTAGTTTTACTGTTAGCTATTTTATGTGTTTTCATCAACTTTATTTATTAAAGCATTCAATCTTTTTTTCATCTTCCATTTACATGTATAGTATAATATTAAGTATGTTTTATCTTCAAAATTAACGTTTTGGTATAATTTTAAACGAAAACGACTTGTTAAAAAAAGTCCATACAATATACAGTAAACCCCCCTATAACGTTAAAATAGGTACAACTTTTATCAATGGGAACGTTGTAGGGAGTTAATTTTTTTAAATTGTTTTAAAATTTTAATTTTAAATGACTTATTTAGTTTTTTCCGCTGGTTAAAATTAAAAAATACAAATTTTAACATTCCCTATGATAATGTGGTACCTAACAACCTATCTCAACGTTACACTGTAAAACATTAGGCTGTCCTTGCCCCTAGTACCTACCCTAGTCTTGTTAAAATCACCATATGTATTTTAAACGAATTACCGGCGCTCTTAACCCATATGTCATAACCCCTAAAGCGAAAGTACTTTTTCAATCATTTAGCATGACACAATCTTAAATTTTGGCACTAAATATAAATTCCAATCAATTAAATGTCTTTTCATGCGTAAATTGACGTAAATCTTATTTTAACTAACAGAAATGCAAATACCCCTGAGACAATTCATTAAATATTACCAGGTTGGTATGGATATAAATTATCATTGACATTGGAAATCTCGATAATTGTAACGAATGGTGACTGCATTCACAATTGGTTTTTGACACAGGTGTTGCGCGCCGGTATTTACTAGAGAATACGATGATTTTCAGTGATTGACAAACTTATAACACATTAAGGAACATTTTTTTGCACTTTTGGACTAAGTAGATTTTACTTAGTCCAAAAATGCAAAAAAACGTTTTTCAAAAAACTGTCCCTTACTGTGTTTTAAGTTTGGATAGCCGAATAAATCCTTTAGTCATTTTTGTCTAACAAAATTTAAAAATTCAATAAATTAAAAAGGTTTTTTTTTATTAACCTACATTTTCTAATTTTTTGTATATTTTTACAGCTCACGTCCATTAAAACAAGATAACAATTTATCTACAACAAGCGACTGGCGTTGCTGCAGGGGTACTACATCTTCCGTCGAAATCTCAAATTTTTATATACATAATTAATCACGTCCATTTTGTAATTTAAATTCATTCATCATTTAAGATCAACAGTTTTACGAAACACGGATAATATTTTGGACTATGAAATACTGCCATTGTGTTTAAAAGCAATCAATTATTTATTTTATTATGTAAACAATTATTTATTGTTATTACTTCTAAATAAAAAAATAAAACAATAAAAAAATACAAAAATCGATCCACTGGTTTTCATTATTTGTTATCTACTAACTATATTTTCTCAAACAAGTGTATTAACCAAACATCATCAATTAAACATATGTTACAACAAACCGCGAAAAGATACTGTAAGTTAACATAAAAAGTAGAAATTAGAACTGTTGACTAGCGAAAAACCACAAAAATAAAATAGACTAACCAACAGGCAGAGAGGTAAGGAAGGAGAAAACGTAAAGAAAAATAATATAGTAGCCAATATCATTTTACATTTAGGCGTGTTAGAAATTCCGATTGGGTGTTTATTATTCTATATGTTTATATTTCATATCGAATATATTCAACCACTAGGTTCAATAATGTGGAGTTTAGAAATGGTCTCATCCTTTCGTGCAATTAGCGTTCAAGTGTTTTAACTAGCTGTAACCGACCACGCGGTAATAATAAAACATGATTTTTAACAAACGAACTTTTACATGTTTATTATCTTTTTAATTGTTTTTTATATAAATAATTCCTTTGAGGACCAAATTCAGATTTAAAAAAAAAAATTAACAAATTATAAATATTCTGAAATAATTGAGAAATATGAATCAATTTAGGTGATTCCCCAGTATTAACTGACATAGCATTGACAAACATGTTATTTTATAACCTAGGTAAGATAATGTTTTTAAACAATTTTTTTAATTTGCAAAGATAAATTATTTTAAAAAGAAATTAATACATTTTCAATCGATTTACAATACTTAGCTTGCAATTATTCTCCTTCAAATATGGAGTTGAGTTTGTCGTCGTAAATTCCTTCAGGTATAATCTTAAATGAAACATTACAAATCCGGTGACGTTATTGATTTTTTATTGTTTTTATATCTACAGTACCTACCTAAAGGCTAAAGTACCTACTTCTACAATTTAGATTGTCTATGTTCATTATTCTCTATGGTTATGAAAAGCATTTTTCTACTTCTGTGGTTGTCGGATTGCCGTTTGAAAATATTTTAAAGTACCAAGGTGACAGTTATTCTTCGCCGACGCTTTTTTTTAAATGTGCAATTGTATGTATGAAAAAGTGTTTACAATAGTTCAAATGAATGTTTAAGAATATATTTACTTTTATCCTATGTCAATGACATTTATGAAAAATGGAAGCTGACAGTCAAAATCACTCTCCCCAAACAAGTGAGAATGCTGACGATTTTGACGCATTAAAAACTATTATATCGGAATATTTTGACAAGATTGCGGACTCTTTTAAGTAAGGATATTAAATATTATTTTCTCCTTCTTGCAGGAGTCGGAATTAACGTGAAGTAGACATTGCTCATATTGTTATTTTCTTTTCAGTGATGATGAATTAAAAGCCAACTATACTGAAAAGGATGGGGAAATGAATTGGATAAAACTGAGAGCAATATTTAGGCGACAACTGTCTGCCAATTTAAAAGAAGGATGGAATGAAATGTGGGAAGACGAAAAACTTACTGAGAAATTAAATAAACTCAAAAACATAATAAAGAATACTCCTGTTGCATCTCGTCCGGCTTGGTAAAAACACAATTTGCTCATTTCAATTACTACTTTTATGAGAAATTACTGTGGTAGATTGTATTTATCACTTCTATAAATATCCATTTTTTTTAAAATTTAAGATAGAGCATCAATAATTTTACAAATAATATTGTTTTTATCTAACCATGGTATATCAACAAATAAGATATTGATGTCAACCAAATGACTGTAATTTACTAGATTCTGAAATAAAAAGTTTTATAAGAAATTGATGGTTTTAAAGTCGAAAAAAATCATGTGTTAAAACTGAAATCAAGACTAAATTATATTTATTAACACATTGTTGTCGGGTGGTTATTTCATCAACTCCGACCCTTGTTAGTATACTAATTAGGGTTGTATACTTATCACAAATAACCCCAAACCAATCCCAATTTTGGTCAGCACAATGTTTTTTAGCGTCTCATGCTCTACCAAAAGTAAGCAAATAAAACGCTTATAAGCATATCCAGCTCTCTACCAACAGTAAAGATGCTTTTAAGCGTTCCCCGCAAACAATGTGTAAACATTAACAGACTAATTACTTACTGAATGAATGGAAACGGATTATTTAAATATTTATTTTAATTTTAGGAGACCTAAAACAGGAGAAATAACGCCACAAACATTGTCCCTTGAAAAAATGAGATTGACAGCAGAAAAGGAGCAGATGAAAATCATACTAAAAGAAAAACAGGAAACAGTGAATGCTCTTAAAAGCCAGCTTAACAAAAAATGGGAAGACTTCCGGTTGCTGGAAAAACGAATCCAGGATCACGATGCAAAGTTGACTGATCAAGCTGATGATGTAAACATTCAGTTTGCAAAACTTTACCAATCTTATGACGACCAGATTCCGATCATAGTTAACAGTAATTCAACAGAAAATGTGAACTGTTCTACCCACAAAATAAACGTTCCCATCCTCAAAAATGGTAATGGATAGCAACTTATGTCCATTAAACTGACTGACCATTTATGTAAATATTGTTCATTTACAATAATTTTCATGTGCGTTACAAATATATTTTATAATAATCTTGTTTTTAGTGATTTCATTTCAAACATGTCAAGTATTTTAACATTATATTTATAATAAAAGATTTTTTTAATAATATGCATATTTTAGTTAATTATTTTTATATTTCGCGGTAATAAGCTTACCAGTGTACTGATTGTACAAAATAAACAGAAAAATAATATTTCATTAAGTGGGTATAATATTATCCTCATTCAGGGAAGTCACTAAATAATTAATGCTGTAGAGACCTTTCTCTCCGCATTATTACATTTTAAAGTTCAGATAGGATGTGGAAAACTCATAAAATATGTAACACACAAGGTCTAATGGAGGAGTTCTACTTTATTTAGAAAAAAAAATATTTATCCATCAGGACTTTCCAAAGCACGGCCCGTTGCTTATATTTGTGCAAACTACCGCAAAGCTAAGTATTTGTTTCTGCCCTCCAATCTATTAAGTTACATATTTGGATTGGCCTGGGATCATATCTGGTTTGGACAACCCTGATTTATTTCAAACAAAATCAAATTGAATAAAAAAAATACACAAATGAGTTTGTATATATTTATTATTGAAAGAATACAGCTTTCAAAATATCTAAGGGCATTTTCTATTTAGAATAAGTATTAAATAATGTAACTAACAGATTTCAAAAATAACAATTGTTCTTTACTATTTAATGTAACATGGGTAAAAATATTAAGTAAACAGAATAAACAAACTTGAAATTCACACTGGTGTATATTTTTATCCCAACATATAGCGGAATATGGATCAAGTTGTACGTACAATATTAGTTTTTCAAATATCTTTTAATAAGCTAGTTTGATATTGGAAATATTGTTTCAGGATTATAGAGGCAAAAAGATTTTTCAATTATATGAGCAAAGTTTTTTTGTTTGTTCTTAAAGTGAAAATATTTTTCGAAGAAATGTATCTCACCCTTGACAACATTTCAGCAAATTCAGAGTGAAACTTGAAAATAGTTAAAATATTTTCATATGTATTATTATTCACATAAATCAAAACACAATTTTTTATTCTACTGAGTTTGTTTTGTGATAGCTTTGCATTAAGTTTGTTGAAAAAACTAGTAACACATATTTAAGTATAAAATTTTTTTAAAGCGGTCAATAAAATCGGAATTTTTATTATTTATATCGTGGGTGTACTGGCAACTCGAAAATAGTTAAACGTTTACTTGAAAATATGCGATTTTGACTTAATGATGCATATTATCAAGTTTTCAAAGTTCTAACTGGCAAAATACACTAAGTAGCTTGAAATGTCATATTTATATGGTTTTAAAAGTAAATTCAACTTTGAGTTTAATAGCGAGTATTTCATTCAGTCTAAAAGTTTTAAATAATAGAGATTGTTAAAACAGAAATTTTAGAGTTACAGTTTTTTGCCAGTATACTTACGATATAGAAAGTGCAATTTTCGAAGATACCCATTTGGAACATATGTACAAAATCCTTGGTTTGACGTTAGGGAATCTAAATGTTTATAGTAATCACTAAAAAGTTTATGAACCTTTGTCGGCATGTCTTACCAATTTACTAACAATATCAACCACAAATATTACTGTGTTTAAATATTTTTGTACGAATGTCGATTCTTCCTTGTCCGCAAGGTTGGTGATATTTATTTTTTTATTTCTTCTGATTCATCAGATTGCCCGCTACATACTTGCTATAGATTCTAGAATGACATAGATGAACAGATAACAGGCATAGATAACAGGTTCTAATAATTTCATTATTATTTTAGTTCTACTCTGAAGTTTTTCACTATAACCATATCAAGCTGATGCAGGAATAGAGATCTTATTCTTCATTTAATATATTTAAAACCGGAGATGAAACATGTTTGTTCATTTATCTATAATCTGTAGATTATTATTAACCTTCGTGACCCCGAAGCTTACGAACCAATGATTTAATATATACATTAAAACCTTGATATAACAGACCTCTATTTAACGAATTTCGGATATAACGGACAAAATTTTGTTTAAGTTTTGTATTGATTATTTATACCTAAATAGTGTTTTTAAAAGTTTTTTGATTTATTTGAAAACTTTTTTTATATAACGGACCTTCGGCTTTAACGGACACCCCCTCCTCTCAATTAGTTCATTATATCTAGGTTTTACTGTACTTAAAAATAATATATATATATATATATATATATATATATATATATATATATATATATATATATATATATATATTTATATATATACTTAGATATGTGTAACTGATTTTTTTGTTGCATATTGCCCTCCCTCTGGCAAGGCGAAAGAGCTAACAAAATAAATTCAGTAGAATCACCAATCGTATTTCAATTTATATTAGTATTTATAAATTATGGAATTGTACAAACTAAATGTCAATTCAAAAAAATATATATTAACAATGTTTGTGAGGTGTTTCAAGTATTTAGAACAAATTATATAATGCAGACACTGATCAAACTTTGTTTTGGATTTTTTATATTATGATGACTATGTACATAATACCATATATGTACAATGCACTACCTAATACAGCTCCTGTACTTCACTATTTACATTTTCATTTTTTTTTAAAGTGGATATATATGATAAAACCAGTTAAGGTATGAGGCATTGTGTGGAAAAGTTCATAACATACTTCCAATTACAGTAAACCCCTGTATAACGTTTAGATGGGTTCTGCGTTATCAGGGGAAAAGTTATAGGGGGTTAACGATTTTTAATTATATTTTTATGCTTTAACCAATAGAAATGACTCGACTTGGGCGACGATTTAGGATGACGTAATCTTCCTCCTGCGTTACACGGGGACCACTTTTATAAGGAAAAAACTGCCGCAAACGTTATAGGGGTGTTTACTGTATATCGAACATTAGTATTGTAAGTGTCTTAATATTCTGGACCACTATCAGACCAACATATGGGATGCCCCACTTTTCTACTTGCCATTATTATCTGGTAATATGGTTATCATTCCACTTATTATTATCTGTAAAACATAAACACAAAATGAATATCTTACATGATATTGTCGAAATACACCAACGTGACTCTAATCCGTATTATATGGACAAACGATGTAAACAGTATCAGATCTATACACCTAGCCTTAGGATGAACGTCTTCTAAAGGTGGGGACTGACCTCCATATTTCGTCATTCGCAGCGAGCATCCGACTTCGGATGGAGCTTGCTGTACTGACTATACGAACACTCGCATCGTAACGTAACCTTACGACGAAATGACTCCGGTCACAGTCCTTAAAACCTTAAAATATATTTTTTAAATATCTGTTAAAAACAGATATGAAAAATGGAAAAATCAAAAGAAGCCTTCTGTACATAATGTGACTTCTTTTCTTTTTATATCCATTTCAACATTTGGGTAGGTTAGATTAAAATATCGATTTAACACCACGGCCATCCGGCAGGGTAACCCAGAACCCGAAAAAAATAATTGATTATTATTCTCAAATTTTATTTTGATCCAAGTTTAGCTATCAAAAACCGAATTATTAAATATTAGTATGACCATCCCGCATTTTTTCTGTATGACATTTCTTTGATATTGTTTTATTATTGAAAAATGATATTAAATACCCTATCACACATATTCAAAAAATGTTCTCAACCATAATTTTTTTTATTAAGACATTTTATTTCCTGATTAAAAAAATGCATTTTATGCCCACAGCATTACTGTATAATAAAATACATAAATGCGTATGAAAATATGGTTTTATATAACACATATATATATTTTATATAGGCTTAAATTCAAGGAAGATGCGTGAAAATAATGTACGTAATTAATTAATAGGCCTCTGTTAGCTACTAGGTAGGAAAGAGTAAATTTATTATTACTATATTTGGATTTATCTTACATAGTTTAAAGCACTAATTTATTATCCGGTAAACGTTATCAAGATGTACATTACTCACATTGGTGCTTTTAATAATTTAAAGTTTTTTTTTTATACATTTTATTATTTTTATTTATTTTAAGTCAAAAAAATATAATATGTTAATGAAATACTTAAATAATACAACACAAAATCAATACATAAATATGGGTCTAAAGCGCAAAAAATAAATAACGAAACTATCACATTTGTTTCTTAATTGTTCGGCCATCTGCATTCAAATTTAGTAACACCCGATCACAAGTCAACCCAGACATATTGCCATAAATATATAGCAGTATATTTAACATTATAATGGCATAGACATCTCATCATAATTACGTACCAGAATTTTAACTAATTTATCACAAAATAATACAAATATAGTTAAATTTTCTATTGAGAATATATACCTGATAATCAAGATAATATCGGCAAGAAACTGCACAATTATTTTCTGCGTAAATGTTTCAACCAACTGGGAATAAACTTTCCATAGATAATACATATTGAGTGATTGAATGATCAGTTTTAACAAAAAAAAAGATAAATATTATTAATTACTGCGTCAAGATACAATACTGCGCAACCGGCATAGAATGAAATGCCATAAATCACTTCTCTGCCACAAGCTGCTATAGCCGTATACAGAAAGCAAATGTCATATGGCAATTATAACCACTCTTGAATTCATAAACCTTGTAATATGAACCATAAACACGCCATGTAACTTAGTATTATATGTGATATCTAATACTTAACTTTTTTTTTTAAATACCCCAGTTAGGGGTGATTTTAATGTTGCATTCAATGATAAAAAAATGCTAATTCATTTGGTTCAAAATAATCTAATGTTTAGTATTTTGGCAATCTGGCAAAGAAAGGGTTAATAAAAACAATACAATAAGCATACGCAACCGACATATATCTAAACAGAGAATAAAAATCATAAAACTCAAGTTTTTATATTAAATATTATTTTCTCAAATTCTTTATTAATTTCAGCTTTAATTAATACGTCCTCACTAAAAGAGTACTCTAAAACAAAGTGAAATTTTTGTCTGCTTATTTACAATTTCATACTTGTGATAAATAAGAAGGCCACAGACGACATAATTTTGTTAATATATTAGATTAGCTCACAATTCAAGGCAGAGCAACATTAAAACAATTTGTTGCTAATTATCCTAATGAAATACAATGTTACAAGAAAAAATCAACAACACTGAATGATAAATTACAATTATTATTATTTAATTTTTTGAAATAAAATAAAATAACAAAAAAACTTTATTACCAACACAGTTACTTCATTAAACATTAATTTTCCATGGATTTCATTGCACCTTCTCAATTTAAAATAACCGCCACTTTTTTTAAATTTAGTAAGATAATAATAATATTGAGAAATCTTCAAAAAAGTTTAAAAAAAAATTATTCAGCAAAATTATTCTTTGGCGTTCTCGTGTATAAAAATCCACTACTACGAAGAACAAAAAATCTAAACCCAAAAATGATGTGAATTTCTATCAAAATTATATGTAGTCAGTAAGCTTTATTGTCAAATTAATAATAAAAATAAGATATGTACAAAAAAACTTACCCTCAATTTTATAAAACTTAACATTTCTGGGGGGATATTTAGAATTTTCAAATTAAAAAGTTATTTCTCATCAAAATTATTAATTTCTTTTTTTAAATATCTACTCTGTATCAAAGTTATACAATAATATTATATTTGTTTATTGAAGTAATGTGTTTTTGTAAGAAAGAACATACATAATTACAAATCAAAGGTAATCTCCCAAACTAACAAATGATTTTTTTACGGCTTGTCCAGGCAGAAAAATTTCACTCCAAGACTTGGGATATAACCAAATTTCGTATAGCAACTATCGAAAAAGTCAAGTTTTTATTTGCGGTACAAAGTTTTAAACACCGATTTGACAGCCGAAGTCAGAAAGAGACATTAAAAAAAATCAATTGGTGTTGAAAAGAAACATTAGTAAGATATTATGCAAACCCAGCCTAAGGCAATGATTGCAGTTTGTATTTCAAGTTCTATCAAAATGGTCTTAAAAATGATAACAAAATGAAATTTTTCCACCTGAACACCACACTTATAATATCCTCGTACCAATAATCCTTATAGTTCAACACAATTAATAATAACTAATCTACCATTTATATAATATATTATTTACATATAATATATATTTAATACAGGAATTGTGCATTAAAAGTGAAGAGGAATAAATGTGTTAAATATTGCATTATAATGACAACACGATGCAGAAATCCAACATGCAATTAGCACCAGCGCGTATCATTTGTGAATGGAAAATCACACATCAAATGTGTAACCTTTACAATTATGTTTACCATATAGATTTCTTTTCGTAAAAGTCTTGTTTTGTAAAATTTCCATATATTTATTGAGAATAGAAGTCATCAAAATTAATTTCATTTTTAATTGTCAGCTTTCCGCAAGACATACATATATAAATGTTTAAAATTTATATCAGCTACATTCCAATTCATACATTATTATTTATGGGAAGCTCCTAAAATCTACAATCAGCTGTGATGATGTTAAAAAGAAATATGCAAGTATCTGTTCCAATGAATTATTTGTCCATTATTTGATTGCTTGGGAACACAGTGTGTCCGTAATACGATAATGACTGTTTACTGAGCGAAATAACAAATATTCTTACAAATTTAAAAAAAAACAATAAAAACTTGACAATAATAATTACATATTTTACATACCAACAGGAGAAGTCTTCTGTCAAATGGTTGACTAAGTAACGCACAAGTCAATATAACATCATATTCGACTTAATAAAATATAAACCCACAAACTCCATTCTCAATGCAATGTTCACAGGATGAAAAAGCATTTCTCACGCAGCCAAGAACGGGATTACAAGGTGACTTTGAAAAATATAAATATACATCTCTTGTCTGATCAAATAAATAATCATCGGCACACGGCTTCATCAATGGAAAAATATAGTCTGTATTTTACAAATATAAATGGACTTCATAAGCCAGAGTGAAGATAAGGGTGAATCAGTTCACTAACACAACTATCACTTAACTAATCACAGTACTGGCACTCGGTACCGCTAAATCTCATCAATCCGGACTTTGGTGGGAAGATCTCATCCGAATTACGCGATGATGTTACAAAAAAATACGTACAATATTAGGTTGCTGGAAAAATGCTGAGATGTGTTCATTCATGCCATTTAAATTAAATGTGACCATTAAACAAAAACCATCCATATACTTCATTATAGACAGCTAAAAATCTGTTTTAAAATGTTGTAGATTATCAAAAGATTTTATCGTTTTTATTTTATTTATGGCCATCTGAAGCTCTGGACTTGATGATTTGACTTTTGATTTGGATCTACTAATATGCAGATCGTTGCAAGTATAAATATGCACATCACACTATTGTTTTTTCAATCAGTTTTTCAATGTTTAGAGCGAACATAATGCATTCGAGTTGTTGTATTCGGAATAAATCCGACAACACACTAATTGTATGTGAAAGTTGCAAGCGAATATCCTATTTGCATCTACCAAAGATGGTTTATTTAATTCTGTTCTGGAGATGTAAGAAGATACTGGACCGAAGAAATTGACTAAACATGACAGAACTTTTCCTACAACCTATCATAATATTAGTGTTGATCTTCTAATTAAGGGTGAACCTTATCAAAGTATGTATTATTTATAGGGATGAAGTGTGTCTAGAGTGTAGAAATAATGGTATAACTAGACAGGGGAAAATGGTGAATATTCTTGCGATGTAGGTGTAGGTTGGGGCGAGCACGGAGGTCAGAGCATGGAGCAGCGCTCTCCGAGTTATTTCTTCTTGGGCGGGGATCTCTGAGGAGTAGACGGTCTCCCGCTGTTGAGTCCATTGTATTGGTATTTTGCTTTCTTCTCTGATGGTTTAAGAATCTAAATAATCAATAAATAATAAAACTTTGTAAAATACTGCGAGAGAAAGTAGTTTTTTTTTTTAAATAAGCTGATGGAAAAATCAAGAAAACAATAATTTCATAATAAATATGGAAATTTTATAAATATATATATATATATTTTTTTGGGTCACAAAGACTGGCAATTGAGACGCATTAACAACTACTTACGCACAAGTTTGCGAATAAGCTCATTAGAAATTTACATATTTTTATTGATCTGCTAATATAAAATAAACACAAAGATTAAAAGAAAAAAATTTTGCATATTATATTACTAAGACATTACCTGAAATGAACACATGAGTGTCTCATCAACTGACATCATGCCGCCAGCGTTATCAAACTCCCCGCAGTAATTTGGCGCTGAGAACAATGTGACCAGTTGTCTCTTTGCAAAGAACTCATAACCATCCTCCACTACCTGAAAACATTTATGAAATTAATGCACCATTTTTATTATACCAACACAATATCACACTACCTTACGCATTGGACTCCTAGTTTTAGTATTATTTCTACAATTTTTTTTTTTAACCAATCCCTAGACATTCTGTCGTATATAACACATTTATGCCACTTCATTTTAGGGTGAAATAACATTATGTTAAATTGAGTAGGTGCAAGGTAAAGAATTGTAAATCCAAAATGTCAAATACTCACGAGTGACCTATTACCTATTGGATTTATGTTTAGGCCATTGAATTACTGTTGTCCCTTAGTATTCATGAAGGTTACGTTTCAAGAAAACGTTGCAAGTAGTAAAAACTCCAAATACGCAAACTATATATTTAGAAGATGAAATTATACTTTTATGGCCATTTTTCTATGCATAATCGTAAAAACGGGGGAAATTTGTTGAAGTATACGAAAGTGAAACAGGACTTTTTCCATGTTAAAATGTAAAAAAGAACTTTTTCTGCTTACCATCCCCAAACATCCAAAATAGCAAATACTGAGTGATATAACTCAGTTCAAATTCAATTCCATTGTGGGTTTACTTATGAGCATTTTTGGATAAGACTGATTAATAAAGTTATATTTTAATTATAAAATGGAAGATGACAAAGTTATTGCTTCAAATGCAAATTATATATGTAGAATATTAATACCTGGTGAGCTCTGCATATGAGGTCCAAGTCGTGTCTGTTTAAAAATTTACTGACAATGTCCGCTCCAAATGTGAATGAAACCCCGCGGTCATTTTCCCCCCATCCTTTTACGTCCTTGTCCGGGTCTGACCACAATAAGTCACAGAGCAGTCCCGTGTCCGGCACGTCAGTGGGCCTCATGATTCGCCGGATCTGCTCCATGCCCTGGAGGTCCGGTGATAGTCCCCCGTGGCAGCAGAAGATCTTCTCATCGATGATGGCCGCAATCGGAAGACAGTTGAAACAGTCTGTGAATGTCTTCCATAATTTGATGTTAAAACGCCTTTTACACTCATCGTAAAAACCTGAAAATAAAATTTTGTTATAAAAAAGCAGATTTCAGTCTGTGGACAAATAACAATAGGCAACAATATGTGCATATGTAAAGGAATTAAATACATGAAAGACATGTGCTATAAATACAAAAAAAACAATGCACAACGAAAGCAGCCCCTTAAGGAAGCTTTCAGAGTAGTTTCTGCCGTCTTTCCCCAAAGGTAGGAGAGTGAACGAGGATATAGCTATAGGCTTTCATAACAAGACCTATTATATGTTATTATTGTTGGAAAGAGACACCCAGATGCTTTTTCTTTGTTGAAGATTTAGAATATGCATGTAATTGTGTATACTTGGTAGACCGTCTAGGATCGAGAACCCCTAAGCAATACAGCAAACAGCAATCTTTAAAGCACCATTTTTTCACAAAAGATACATTAACATGCAGAACATAATTTGATTAGTAATTAATATACATAAAATTTTCAAAAATATAGACTATTCACTTCCCTTTTAAAAATGAGCACTATATTTATTTAAATTTTATGTCATTTGTATGAAAATCCTCTAATAGAGAAAATTGGCAATTATTAAATTAGACAGTGAAAGTTTCTGTACAAAAAAAATTTTTTTTTGATGGGTTGAAAATAATAATAAAAACAGCTTTTCAACTGCCACGTATCATGTACTACTAATATGTATCTGCAAGCTGGATTCGTCAAAGGCAAGGGTACACGTGAGCAAATCTTGAACATAAGACAAATAATCGAGAAAAGTCGGGAGTTCAAGGTTCCGGTCGTACTTTGCTTTATTGATTATACAAAGGCTTTTGACTGCGTGAATTGGAATTGCCTGTGGAAGGTTTTGGAAGCAATGGGTGTACCAAGACAGTTGATAGTTCTTATTCACAACTTATACGTACAAAATTTGGCATCGGTAAGAGTTGATAATTTCCTCTCAGAGTCATTTCAAGTACAAAAAGGCGTGAGACAAGGGTGTATACTGTCTCCTGATCTCTTTAATATATATGGAGAATATATAATGAGGAAAGTACTAGACGGGTGGGAAGGTGGCGTATCAGTAGGGGGCAAAAAGATCTCCAATATAAGGTTTGCAGACGACACAACGCTAATAGCCAACAATGAGGACGAAATGGCTGAACTCCTCCATAGAGTCGAAATAGAAAGCCAGCATTTAGGACTTCAAATAAACAAAAGTAAAACCAAGGTTCTTGTCATCGACCGATTCGGCACCCTGATAAGGAACAATTCTTTAAGGGATTATGAAGAAGTGGACGACTTTATCTATTTAGGTGCACTCATTTCTAAAGACGGAGGCTGTGAAGCAGAGGTCCGGAGAAGAATTGGAATGGCAAAATCAGCAATGTCTAGTCTGGCGAAGATATGGAAAAATCGGTCCATACTGAGGAGAACGAAAACCCGTCTAGTGAAATCTCTTGTATTCTCCATTGCGCTGTATGGAGTGGAAACATGGACACTGAGGAAAAAGGAAAGACATATGCTGGATGTGTTTGAAATGTGGTGCTGGAGGAGGATGCTGCGCATTCCTTGGACTGCAAGACGCACAAACGTCTCCATTCTCCGCGAACTGTCAGTGACAGAAAGACTCTCCACGACTTGCAGGAAAAGGATTCTGTCTTACTTTGGGCATATCGCCAGAAAGAACGAGAAGAGTCTTGAAAAACTGGTAGTAACAGGTACAGTTGAAGGCAAGCGGGCAAGAGGACGGTCTCCAACAAGATGGACAGACCAAATAAAGGAATTAACCGGATCCTCGCTAAACGCTGCCATCAAGTTGGCCCAGGACCGGGAAGAATGGAGAGGACTTGTGCACCAAGTGCCTGACATTCCAGAAGACCACGACGCTCAGCATTGAGCAAGAAGATGAAGAAGAAGAATATGTATCTCATTACACCTCAGCGTCATTATAAAGGTTACTTAGAAAAACAAAGTTAGATTAAGCAATATGAAAATCGTCTCAAGAAAACAAAAATATTTTATATTTTATATATGTACATTGATGTAGTCAAATGATAACATAAGAACTTGGCGTGACAAAATTTTATCTCATGATTAGATATCAGAAAAATCAAAGGTAATTATTTTTATCTGATTACAACACTTTTTTGGAATGTGAAATCTTAAATGATATTAAATTGAATAAAATGTAATTTCCTTTACACTCCTCTTGGATTTAGATATGCATATGGAGATTGAAGATGGTGTAATATTTATGTTGATTTACATTATTAATTCAAATATACATAAAATTACACAAAAGAAATGTATTATCAATGCTATATGATATAAATGATGTTAAATGTTGTTACTGCGTTTAGCCTCATAAACTGCGAGCAGTCAATATGACAGGTTCAGTTATTATAAGTATCAGTAGTCTCATAGTGTCGAAAATTAAACATTTTTACAAAGGAAGACTCTGCAAATAAAGCCAGAAAACTACACTACTAATTTGTTACGATATCTTTAATACATTTTTTTTATAAAATGACACAAATTATCACAAACTAATTCGGTTCTATTTGAATGCTGAGAAAGTAAAAGTTGAAATAAACCCTACTGACCATATATACGATTGATGCTGGCGCACTCGTGATTTCCTCTCAGCAGAAAGAAGTTTTCCGGATACTTAATCTTATAGGCAAGTAGAAGGCAGATGGTTTCTAGAGACTGTTTCCCACGGTCCACGTAATCTCCCAGAAACAGGTAATTTGACTCTGGAGGGAAGCCCCCATATTCAAACAGTCGCAAAAGGTCTGTATATTGTCCGTGGATATCACCTAAAAAAATTGTAAAATAGTCATACACTATATTTATATCATGTTGACCCCATAATACATTAGCCCTCACTGGTCCAATGTCGAATCTCATTTGACATTGTTTTTTTCCACTTAGGTCCCATATCAGATGTTTTTCGACATTTTTTTCATCATAAGTATTATTTATTTAAATTCCAAGCTTACATTTTTATAACTCGCATCTATTACAACAGTATGTGGAGCAGAGGACAAAAGTTTTTTTCCAATTGGAATGTAACTGTCTACCTAGTTTTTTTTTTAATTTTGGGGGAAAGGCGGAAAGGGTTAGTCATAAAAATAACAAAAATGCAATGGCAAAAAAATACCCTGTATATATTGTCCACGCGAGATCTAAATATGTACACAGTGGCCATATCTGCGTATTAAAGTTATTGCAAACAAGAGCAAGCTCTCTCGGAATAAATATTTTTAAACCCAAATAGGTACAGTACATGAACATTAGTGTAAATATAACAATCTTTTATGACTATAACGGGGTCAGTCAGCGGTGGTGATGAGATTTGTTCTTTCATTAATTGATTCGGCAGTCACTTTGTGGTAAAATCTATCCATTTTTAATTAATGTTTTACCTACTAAATACCACTATTTCTTAAAATCTACTGTGACACGTGTTTCAATGCATTCCGCATAATTTTCATGAATGATGCGGTATGCATCGAAACACGTGTCACAGTATATTTTAAGAAATAGTGGTATTTACTAAGTAAAACATTAATTAAAAATGGATATTTATTCTTTTAACCCTCATCTGGGACAAAATAATAATTTCACTTTTTAAGTTTTATAAAACGTTTAACACGATTTAAGGTTTACTCCCTAGAGGTGAATGACCAATTGCACAATTACAGTGGAACCTCTCATAACATATGATTCCCATAACGAACAAAAAAAATGAGAAAAAGTTGCCCACTTTACGAGCAAAATTTCTCATAAGGAGTTACAGAGAAAGGGCAAATCCCTTTGTCACGACATTCACAATTGAGCTGGGACTTCCGCGCCAGTCAAAACAATTTTTTTTTCGCTTAACGAGAATTTTGCTTTACGAGTAAGATTCTGAAACAAATTATGCTCGTTATGAGAGGTTCCACTGTAGTTGGAAAATTATCTGGCTTTTGGGAAACTTATATAGCACCATTTACGTAAAATACTATCTCAAGGGAGCTTAAATGTTAATTCTTATCAAAATAAAACCATGCACATCTCACGCTATTCCAGCTAGCAGTGATCTGCCACAGGGAAACCATCTGGGGCTTGTATTATTTCTAGTTTTTATCAATACTTTATTGTTGAAAAATTATACTTTTCACCGATACCAAGATTTACAAGTAAAAATAAGATTAAAGATGACTACTGTACATTTCAATAAATATCATTTAATAAAATGATATGTTGGTTTAAATAAATCATCTATTTCATTTCAGTTTATTCAATTAATTGGAGAAGGGATTATCAGAAGAAAGTACAATAAACATTATGACTAAGGCAATAAAAAAATGATAAGGTAGGTTGATTCATTTAGTGTCATTAATTGATTTGGAAGTCACATTGTGGTAAAATTTATATATTTTTAATTTATGTTTCAGTTAGTAAATACATACCACTATTTCTTAATTTAGATTAGCATAATTGTTGCAAAAAAACATAAAATAGGAAAATACAAATTTTTATTCATTAGATTGAATCAGGAAAAAGATAGGGAAGTACATGGTGGCTTGTACAAATTAATAATAAAAAAAATGCTATAATTGAAAAAAAATAGGTACGACAAAAACAAAATGTTGTAGCATTTAAGATCTTCATCCAATTTCATTAAATTGATGAAATTAAATTAAAAAAATTAAATAAAAATAAAAAATAAAAATAATAATTAATGAAGTTATCAGAATCACACCAAAATTCGAACCCTTATCCGCACCCCAACGGTGCATAGGGCACCGCATCATATAAACGCATTGTTATCTTGATTGTTAACACACGGAAGGAAAGGTGATCAGCCCTCCACTTCAGGTACCAGTCCAGGGTAATATTGAATAAATATTAAAGTGAAAAAATCACTTATATTTATTAGACCCCCTCTGGGAATCGAACCCGGGACCTCCAGAACGGTAGCCGAGCGTGCTGACCATTACACTACAGAGGCGGACAAAAAGGTGACACACCAAAATAGGTGCATTAAAACATACATAATTCAGACTCTTTTAATACCAAAATGTCACTATGGTGCTTTTTATTATCTAGTGTCAATATTAAACGCTGATATTTTTCAGACACTATAAATAATATCTGACCCTGATCCGCAGCCATTGGTGTAGAGGGCACTGCATCGGATCAACTAGTTATAAATTTGATCGTTAATTATATGAAGTTAAGGTGATCAGTCCTGCCTTCAGGATTCTTGGATCTAAAATAGGAATATATTTGATGAGATATGGACGTCGTAAGTGAAGGGGGTCAGTATAAAGGACTTAATTGGTATAAAGAAATGGAAATCGAAAAAGTGTAGTGGATAGGAAAAGGAGAATAGCATCAATGGCTAGGGCACTCAAGGTTGCATACCCGTGTTCATAGAAGCCAGTGTAGGTTTTACTCTCATAATGTACAAGTACCTCGAGGAAATATAATATCGGGGTACGTAATTTATTCCATTACACAAAAATTATTTAAATATGTCGTGGCACATGTTAATTTTTTAAAATAATTTGGTTATTTATGGTGGATGAATCAATTGTAATAAGTCTGAGTAAATATCGCATACTAATGACAAGGTCTGCATTCAATGGCAGTATAAAAAGAAATTAATTAATTCATACAGGTCTTTAACATCGCACATAACAAGGCAATGTTGAATAGTGGTGTGTAATCTAATTATATTCACTTATTGAATGTAGCTAAAAATAAAACTGAACTAAGATAGAGAATATTATCAGATATCTAGCATAGCCACTAAAAATATGGTAATGAATATTCAACTGGAAAAAATAAGTAATAATATTATTAACCTAGTACTAATTGTTAACATTTTGACTTAAAATTACCTCTACATTACATATCGCTCACTCCTTTCAAGAACGTCATAAATCAAAAATCGTAAATTTTCAGTTGTACATGTTTTCGGAATGCCCAGAAAATGTACTATATCCCAGCAAAAGAGGCATATTTTAAACTTAGTATTTACCCGCTACAGGGCAGAAAATGTTGTTTTCGCAATTTGAAGAAAAGGTATTGTTTAATTAATTATTCTAAATATACTAAATATTTTTCAAATGGAGAAAAAAACCTTCGGGTTTTACCTAAAAAGATCTGTTGCACAGTAAAAAGTTTAATAAGTGGCTTGATATTTATTTTTAATACATTGTGTTATATTTTTAATCTATAAAAATGTTCTCCTGAAAAATCAAGTTTTTTTATTTATGACGTTCTTGAAAGGAGTGAGCGATATGTTGTCTATTCGTGGCTATTACTTGAGGTATATTGGAATTTTATTAACTTGTTGTTTTTAATTTTACTTATAACACTTATCTCATCCTTGCACTCTTGCATTTTTGCTTTATATATAATTAACTCTGTTCTTTTCCAGAATCCAATTTGCATTAAAGTGACTCATAATATTATGAATATAGGTGATAAATTACTCTAATCATAAATAGGTCAGAAACAAACCATTAATTATTATTAAGGTGATACCAATAAAACAAACAATTTCATAATATGTCTAATCAACATGTTTAACGCGCAACTATGCTATGTTGCCACATTTAAAATAATAAAAAGGGTTCATATGTAAATAACACAGAAACTAAATAATCTTCAAATGCCAATATGAATACGTTACCAACGTGTTATACATTTTAAAAAATACATATAATTTAGTTAACTAAATTTGGTTATGAAATCAGAGGAACAAAAGAGAAATGTGCAATGATTTTAAACGTATATTGTTCTATTTTTTTGGAATTACCAAGTCCAAGTGACTCTGAAATCTAGCTATGGCTTACGCAACACCGCTTATAAATATTGATGTTAATCAATTACATACCAGTTTTTTTTTAACTCGGGTGATTTCAGAAATTTTAATGTTTATTGAAAAATTATTTATAATTTTAGGGGGGTAAAGCGATTTACGCTATACAAGCAATTTTATATGGCCTGCCATATTGAATTGTGATATCACAAATTTAAAAAAACAATTGCCCAGAATAAAATGGCCTGATTGTATAAAATGAATATATCAGGTAACCTAAGATCCATATCCAGGTCAGTTACAAAATAAAGATTAATATGAAAATTTACCGCATATTTTAAGCGGGGCTTCAAGTTCCAATAGAATGGGCTGCTGCAGGAAGATCTCCCGGGACTTGGAGCAAAGCCCGCGCACCTCGGCCTCCGACATCTGGACTGTTTTTCCGGGGCGACATCCTCGTACTGAAACAATGCACCGATAATACAAAGCTCAATCTAAAATGAATAGTAAGCACAATATCTTTTCGGAAACTCGATAAAATCAAACCAGACAAAAAATAATAATACTACTTTAAAAAAGTAATTGTCTACCGATCATATTATATTTTAACACCACTGATAAGATTTTGATGCAGTTAACGGAACTTTATGAAAATATATTGTTCAGTAATCCCTTGTTATCCGAGTTGTATAGTATTCTACCGTCATGTCTCAGAAAACAAAACAGCGGATAAAAAGACTAAAAGTTTATAAAAGAACTTTGTGTACATATTAAAGTATATAATTACGCACAATTTTAACTATCACTCACACACAAAGATGAAACTATCAAACCAGATATTTAAGTAATACATAAAACTCGCTTATATTAAATTTAATTTATTTAAATACAACAACCTGCTGTTATCAGTAGATATATACGATTGAAGGCTAACTAGAGTTTGAAAATTTAAAAAGTGTTTATATCTTCAGTTTTCAGAGCTCATTCCAAATCTCACCTAGTTATTTATAATTATTCAATCAAATAAAATAAAAATATACAATTGCAGATAAAAATCTATAGCTAACAAACGATTACTGTAATTATTTAATGCAGTTAAATTATTACTATATACATCATTCAGAACATTAAACTGCAGATATTTGAATATGTGATTTACAAGAGTATCAATGTTAAGCAAATAAAACTAAGATCAGACAGATATTTATTAATTTAAAATAAAATACTAGGTATTTATAACTAGATCTAATCTACCTAAAACTACTACAGAAATATCAGTTGGCATGTTTTCAAAATAAGTCTACTTCCTCCAATTCAATCAACTGTTTGCCAACAATGACCAAGGAAAATAATTACATACATATAAAACATTGCGACATTCAGAAAAACACTTTCAGACTATGCAAATTACCAACATAGACAGTTTCGTTGTCCAACCAACACATGAAATTCAACTAGAAATTGAGACGTATCGGAAGGGGTCTTCCTGACAAAGTGTCATATAGGCCAATTTAAGAAGAATCATTCTGAAACGTCGTTAAGGGTCATATGTACTTATATAAGGAGAAGTTCAATATATTTATGACCTTTTTCATAGTTCAAAAAATAATAAACTATTTTCCATTACAGTAAAATATACAGTAAATAAAATACTCGTCCGCCTCCATTGTGTTATGGTCAGCACGCTCGGCTACCGTACTGGAGGTCCCGGGTTCGATTCCCAGAGGGGGCAAATAAATAAAAGTGATTTTTTCACTCTAATATTTATTTAATACTACCCTGGACTGGTACCTGAAGCGGAGGGCTGATCATCTTTCCTTCATGTGTCAATGGTCAAGATAACACTGCGTTTGTATGATGCAGTGCCCTATGCACCATCGGGTGCGGATAACGGGTTGGAAAAAAAAAAAATAAAAAAAAATAAAATATATATATATATATATATATATATATATATATATATATATATATATATATATATATATATATATAAATATATTTATTTGCCTCAGTTAGTTTCATGCCAATGATGATATCAATAAAATGCCCAGCGAATACAAGTTTGTATGAGTATAGGTATGTAACCACAAGTGCCCCAGCCATTAGCTTTCCCTGTTCTAAATCAATGCCACCTACTGCTCCTCTTCTATTTCCCCTTCCATTAAGCGATATGGTCCTTCACTTGAGTTATCTCTATCTGATAAGATATATTCACTTCTAGATCCGAGAATCTAGTGCGCGGGACTTTGCATCGAGTATGCGAGAGAAGGATCTTGCCTTCGTATACTTTACGACTAAGTTAACACCGCACTGATTCAACGCTGTGCCCTAGACACAATTGTGATAAATTTTGTAGAATGTTTTTAAGATTCTCTTTGAATTGGCATATACAATACTTTGCCTGGAAAAGGTGGAAATATATAATTTTTCTTTAAACAATTAGTTTTTTTGATGAATATTTACAGATTATAATGACCTTTTATGAAATCATCCGAACCATAAATTTAAGAATTCATTTTCATTTTCTAAGGTACATAACATGAAACTGTAGACACCTATGTACAACTTGAAAATAATTACCATGCAGAATCCAAGTCCTGAGTAAATATCGTAAATTAAAAAAAATACCATACAAATTTCAAATTAGCAGTCAAAAAAAGGTGTTTCATATAAAAGAACAACTTATTTTGGAAGGTCATTCTTATAACAATACTATATATTTCATATATTATTAGATTAAAACCAATATTTTTAGCTTTTCCACTTTATTTTTATTTGACCAGCGACCGGGTTTCGTCGTTACCAACATCATCAGACTGATGGGAGGCTATACAAATTGTTATGTTATATATAAAACAAGGCAGGAGTTGATAACCATGATTTGAAATAATTTTATTGAGAAATTAATTTAATTTGAGTGAATTTAAGTATTGTATGATATTAAAAATATTTTTTATAATATGATATTATGATTTATGATATGATTTGATATGATATGATTTATGATAATATGATTTATAATATTAAAAATATTTAATATCATACAATACTTAAATTCACTTAAACACACTTCGTGATGGAATTGCATTTTTAATTTATTATTAGATTAAAACCAATATTTTTAGCTTTTCCACTTTTTTTATTTGACCAGCGACCGGGTTTCGTCGTTACCGACATCATCAGACTGGTGAGAGGCTCTACAAATTGTTATGTTATATATAAAAGAAGACAGGAGTTGATAACCATGATTTGATATAATTATATCAAATTAAATAAAATTATATCAAATCATGGTTATCAACTCCTGCCTTCTTTTATATATAACATAACAATTTGTAGAGCCTCTCACCAGTCTGATGATGTCGGTAACGACGAAACCCGGTCGCTGGTCAAATAAAAAAGTGGAAAAGCTAAAAATTTTGGTTTTAATCTAATAATAAATTAATTACAATATTGTATAATTCTGAAACCGTAAATTGATGAAAACAAGACGTATGTAAGATATACATATCGCTCACTCCTTTCAAGAGACATCTATTGGTGAGATGAATTTATTTACTATCTTTTATATGCTTCTTTAGGTGATAAGTTGTTGTGAAACCTTTAAAAGATTTGACTGATTATATTTCTTAGATTTACTATGTGCATTGCTATGATTGGGGTAATATCAGTTGAATTTAAAGTAAGAAAACAGAAGTGATCCTTGATATTAAAAGTGAATAGGCCATTTGAGCTCTACATACCAACTTACATATATCGCTCACTCCTTTCAACGTCATAAATCAAAAATCGACAATTTTCAGTTGTGCGTGTTTTCGGAATGCCCAGAAAATGTACTATATCCCAGCAAAAGCGGCATATTTTTAACTTAATATTTACCCGCTACAGGGCAGAAAGTGTTGTTTTTGCATTTTGATGAAAAGGTATTGTTTAATTTTTTTTTAAATATACTTAATATTTTTCAAATGGAGAAAAAACCTTTAGGTTTTACTTAAAAAGACCCGTTGCACAGTAAAAAGCTCAATAAGTGGCTTGATATTTATTTTTAATACATTGTATTATTTTTTAAATATTAAAAACGTTCTCCTGAAAAATCAAGTTTTTTGATTTGTGACGTTCTTGAAAGGAGTGAGCGATATGTAAGACATATTCAGAAATAGGATCAGGTAAGAAGTTGAGGGAGAGAAAGGGGTAGGTAGAGAGAGCGGGGAAGGAAGGAACTAAGAAAGGGATGATTGGTTAATACTTTTTATTTTGAAATATGTTACATTCCATTTAATAATTGTTTTCTGAAGATCCACCATGCCACCTGATTTGGCGAATCAATGGAATTGCATAGCCATTAAGGAAATAATAATAAAATCTAGACGATAATAAAATAGCAGAGTAAACTTCTACTACTCTAAGCTTCTAAACTACTAATAAATTTCTAAATACCCATAAATTCCGAAGAAAATAAATCTTTGAATTTTGTTTTTTTCTTTGCTTGTTCCTTTTGAAATCTGAATACTTTACCATGCAGACCAAAAGCAGCAAGAAAAAAGAATATACACAAGTTAATCAATTTGTTTTTTCGTGGCGAGTAAAAGCTCAGCAGAACACATAATAGTAAACATATCTGTTCAAGTCTTATAAATTCACAAAGAACAAAAAATACACTCAGTTGCTATAAGAAATGGCATTATTCATGTAAAAAGCACAATGCCTGTCATTGAGGCAGGTAGAATTTCCACATTAAACTATGGACTAGAAGCCAAAAATGCGATTATAGATAGAGAAATATTGGTGATACAATAGATTCTACAGATTGTGCCTTCAATTAGTATTAGTCTTATGAAGCCTATCGTTTGTAGGATCATATGTCAATGTGTCTGTTTCAATTATGCAACAGCCCATGCGGCATTTATTAGTAAAAACAATTCTAAAACATTCCGTATAAATTAAAACAGACTATATTAAGTATTATATTCCATCCTTACCTTCTAAAAGTCTTCTTATAAGACTGTCAACATTTAGCTCGTTCGCCATATTTATCTCACGAATAATTTACGTCAAACCATAGACATGATCCAAAACGAAATACACAGAAATACACCGACCGGACAGAAAAATCTTGTCACCCCAGCTTTTGTAAATACATGCTATATACTCTACCTACGTGAATGGCTATGACCAAAGACTACTATGACTACTCTTATCGTTTGCGCACTACCCGTAATTTTACAGTCCGGCAGTCGTTTTACGCGCAACGTGTTCACGCACCGATTAAGAACACCAATCTGAAGAAAAATGAACAAAAGCACAAGCCAATCATCGTTTAAAACGCTAACTGACGTGCGGGACAGTAAAATTCAGTGTAGTGCACAAACGCCCATAAAATTTTATAGATGATCCCGTAAATTTCTGTTTAAGGTCCTGGGTGCTAAAGATAATCGACTTTTTTTTTAAACGGGTGACTTAGATAGATAGTAGCGACCCTGGTCGCCGCTTTAAAAGTCACTGCTTTAAAAATCGCCGCAACAGCTCCGAGTTAAACGTAATGTTGATATTTAAATGATTTTAACTTGACTACGCTAAACTCAGCTGAAAGCTGAACTCGGCTATACTCGGGTAAACAAAGAACGAATGAAAACGTCCAACCACAATCGGAGACTCGTCTGTTGCCGACAATCAATATGTGGGTCGCTGGATAGATGTCAAACGGACAATGTGGTGACACGACACATTTCTGTTTTAGTTCGATTACCTACATTGTTAGTTTTATTTTATTTTTTTATTATTACTCTTTATCTTGTGTTAGTTTGGTGTATACTATCGTGTTACTATTTTTCATATTTATTTAAAAATGTTTTTGCTGTTTTGTTAGTTATTTTTTAAATGACCCAGCGACCCAACTCGCTGCGGTCGATTTAAAGTCACCATCGCCAGTACACCGGTCACTTGTTGTTAAGCGCATCTATACTGGATGCAACGAATAAGATCCATTAAAAAAACGCCAGTACGTCTGTAGATACCTTAGATTATTGAATGCAATCATACCTAGGATAAAATTTAATGGAAATAACCATGAATAGATTACATACTTACTGTCTCATGCAGAACTATCTAAAAAAATCTCCTGAAACATAAAATTGGAGTGATGATTTTCTATTTTGATTAATATTCGTATACCTCCACAAAGAAACCGGTAGTTTTTTTTTGGCTCTACTGCCGCTTCTCCTTTTTTACATTGAAAACTGTTTTTGGAAATCAAAAGTGTAGGTAAGTACTTCTTTCAAAAGTGTAGTAAGTCATTCTTTTAGTTCAACTTTTTCTGCACTACAGATAAATTTGTAGTCTGTGGTTGATGTATATTTCTAGACTAGTATATATCTTTGGATGTGTAGCTGTCATTCGTTTTGATCACGTCTAGTCGCGTCGTATATAGTCTTGGGTCGCGAAAAAGTATTATAATTAAAAAATATGTATACGTAATTCAAAAACAATTATGAATGCATTAGATCAACATCTTAATGGATTTTCTAATATGTTGAGAAAATAAAATAATTATAATAACGATTAGTGGTATTCATAAGAAACCGGCGAAACATTGAAGTAATCGTTGATAACCATACGTATTTCAACAGAAACAAAACATTTTTCGAAATAAGTAATTTTAATACAAATATAGTTATATTGCTGATATTTCCATCTATTTTCTGTGCGACACGCGCTATAATTCAAAGTACTGAATTCCCTCCATAACCCGCTATCCAAAGTTAACGAAATCGAAATAGCCAAAATTATCTCGGACATTTTTATATATTTATGTTTTTTTACAACACGTTTTGTTTTGCCATAATATTATAAGTTATAGTTTTTCGTCAATGGAATTATTACATCTTATTGAATGAAAATATGGAAACAATACATAATTCACCCAAATCAGAGGCCTCTGAAAGCGAGAGCGCACTACATCTTTTTAAAGGTTTTTTGGTAATCGACTCCTACGATTCCGAAGACCATAAAAGTGTTACCAAAAAAGCATGTGATAAAAGGGTACTGGGAACAAGGAGGGATCCCGAAAAAACTAAACGCGATATTGAAAGAGATAAATTTAATAAAACCGCTGAGGATATTGTGAAAAAACTAGAATCTGGCTTAGTTCCGCCCGGAATGGAAATGGAAGTCCCCACACCGCTTGATAAAAGTCTTCACTTTTCTCCCGACGAGGATTGTAGACATCAACTGGACATCCGCACTCAAGAGCTGAGAGAAAGAAGGGATCAGAGAGAGAAGCAAGTGGCTAGAGAACCTCTCGATTTGAATGATTCTTGTATCGATAGGCCGATGGAAAGGAAAAGAATTTGGGACCGGCTCGGCACACCTCCTACCGATGTTCCTGGGTATATACCCCCTCCAGAACAATTCCTGAGATCCTGTCTACCCTCCAACGTGAGTCCAATAAGGTCCTCCAAGTTGATGCCTTTTCAAATCTGCGTCAATAATCAGAGTCCAGAAAGAAGGCATGTCGTGCCTGCTAGATCTGGTTTTCGTTATCAAATGTCAAGATCCCCACTTAATGTAACCCGACCCCTGGGTAATCATTCTAGGTCACCTCGTAGACAGGCTAGATCTAAATCCCCACGTCGTTTCTCTAAATCGCCGCATCAGCAAACTAAATGGCAATGGAAGCAATCTAGATCCCCTCGGAAGCAATTCAGATCCCCTCGGAAGCAATCCAGATCCCCTCGGAAGCGATCCAGATCCCCTCGGAAGCGATCCAGGTCCCCGCGGAAGCGATCCAGGTCCCCTCGGAAGCGATCCAGATCCCCACCGATACTGAGTCAGTCTCCTATGTTCTCGACGCGCCGATATGGAAAATTAAAGCCCAAAACTCCCGAGCGCAGCTCTTCGCGTAAACGTTCCACGGAAAGGTTCCTCCAAGAGTTAATCAAGACCTCGGGAATCAATCCAGAGCTTGGAACGTCTCACCCGTCTGTCATAAATCAGATGACAAATGTGGCTCCTGAACGTTACGATGTTCCTCCACCCGAACCCTTCAGTATGTTCCCCGGATTCCCACTTCCCCCCCTTGTCCCTCAGTTCTGCCAGCCCTCGGTGGAAGAGCTCCCTCTGGCTGCAGCCCCCGCTCCGGAAGTTGCGCCCATACAAAACAATTACTTTCCTGATCACAATTCGAATCCTAATTTTTCTTTCATGCCACGCCAACTTGTATCCATACCAGTGACAGTAAACCAATTTACAGATGTAAGTATTCCTTTTATATTACTTTTTTAATCTTTTGTTATCAGTCCTATGGATGATATCTCAGTTTTCACACAGGATGTTTAAAGTTTTCAAGCGTGACAATAGACAAGCTTACTAATTAGGAATGTGAGAAAACTCATGAAAAATGTTCGAGAGTTTACAGTCACTATATCTTTATTTCATGTTGTATGTCACCCTCGTGTATATTTATATTTTTCTGATTTCATTTATTTACCCTATTATTTTTATTTATGCTATTTTTTTTATTTGGTCAGTATCATTAAGCGTGCAATATGTGTTTCAGTGAAAATCTGTAACTAGGATGAATGTCACTTCACATTAAAATTCATTATTTGGCAGTATGATAGTAAATAATTTTGGAAAATTTATGTAGAGCCATTTTGGTAAAATTCTACTTCTAGGGTGCTTTATTTCGCCACCATAAAACCTTTTATTATTGTTATATACTAAATTTTTCACCAATAATTCCATTTATTTCAGGAAAAAAAATATAGAAACCCTTCCACTTCGAACATAACCATAAGTCTAACTGATGGTGAGTGAGAAATGAATTAATCTTCTATTTGTGTGTATTATTTTATTTGGATTTTCCAAAATGAAAAATTCATTTGAACTTTACCATTACCTAAATGTTTTCTTTTCAGCGTCGAAACCTGAAAGCTCACATAAACTTCTCCCATTTGTGGACAAAAGCATTAAGAATGAGAGTAAGTTTTTTTGTTATAATTTTTTTTTCTTGTTTTGATAATGGTTTAATCTTTAAATCTTATTGAGGGATACAAATATTCTCTTTTTGAATCGGAATTCATATATGTATGTTCATATGACTATTTGACAGTGTTTATAACAAAAATTGCACTCTCCAAATGTCTAGATTTACAGCAATTTTCATTACTTATTCAGCAAGACCCCGCATAATGCTGCTTCCTGATTTACCCGACATTTCCCAAAATCGCACACGATTTTGTCACTTTAGTACTCGCATGCAGTATCTCTGCGCGTTATATATCATGCAGCAGTGTTAAGATAATTAGTATTTACATGTTTTATAAATATTATTTAATGACCTCATTCAATGTGGTTTTTTTAGCAACTTATTGGAACTTATCACCCGCAGAAGCGGAGTCTTACTTTGCTTAAGTATGAATAATATTTAACTTAGAAATCCCTTCTGTGTTTTGATGATTTCTATGGATTTTATCGTCAATTGTTTTTGTACTGTTGCTGTAACGTGATTACTAGATTTCTTAAAATTTAAATATTGCATTGTTTGTTACCAATGCCTTCACCAAAATTACTCTGTCAAGGAGTTCCAATGTCTCCTGTGGTGTATAAAAAGAAAGTGGTTTTACATTTGCACATTGAGAACACTCTGGAAGGAAACACGTGTCAAAAAATATAATAAAAGGGAATGTGCAGTGTCTTGACCTTCGTAAAAATACACAGATCAGCGGTATGCTTCGTTTTGCAGTGATTTTAAAATGTGATTCATTAGTGTCATGTTTAGTGTGAAGTGCAAACCTATTGTTCTATATTATGCTATTAATACCTCGTATGGTTCATATCCACAATGCTTATTATATTTGCTTTTTTTTATTATTTTAAAATTCTAGTTTTTCAATAAATATTTTAGACATATATTTGCTTAAATATTTCAAGAGCAACTAAAATATGGAAGTCTAGGCATTTACAGTTCTTGTCATTGGCTGATTTCAGTGATATTTTTGAAACATTCACCATTTTACCCATGATTGAGAACTACAATACTCAAATTTCGGATATTATATTTTTGCTTCAATTTAAAAGATCTACTGCCTTGTAGCATACAGAAGATCTTTTCAACTAAAGCATAAAAAAAATCTTCAAAAACATTGTTTTTATGATGTCATAAAAGTGTCCCTAACAGTCAATTAAATTGCCAAATGTTGTATCACGGATGCTCATTGATGCGACCAGTTGATTGTTTATAGGGGAGTTTATATGAGATTTCCTTATGTTTAAATTAACTAAAACAATGTCCATTATTTTATTTTCTCTTTCAAGTGCTTTTTTATACAAAAATATTTATGTAAGTTTCTTACAATATTGTTATTGGTTGTATTGCAGTCATTAATCGTTGCAAGGAAGCCGTTTTGAAATTGGAAAATCTTCATTTTCCAAATCGTTTATTTGTGCCGCCAAATAAGCACGTAACACTCAATGACAGTTTTTCTACTAAAACATCGCCGCTGCGTCGACAGCTGGGGCCCACCTACAATTTTACGAGCAAGCCCAACAATACTACTGCTTATCTGGTATCTAGTCTCATCTCCACCCTGGAGTTGGATGAAGCTGTTCCCTGCAATGAGACCGTGCCACATATAAATACAGGACCAAGTACAAAAAACGCCTTCACTCAAGCCAGTGATTTCCAGTGTGATTCCTGCTTCCTTCATAAAATGATACATCAAAAAAACAAAAGTGTAATGACCTTACGGACGTCTACCAGCTCTGTACTCTGTCAGACGACTAACGAAAATCTCCCCAATTCAAATATGGCGTTTACTCCAAATCAGTCTTTACTTTCAACTCAAGAGAAGCCTGTTTCCCTCATGCACATGACACCGGCTCAGATTCTCGTTGCTGAACTAACTGCTAAAGCCAAGAGTCTACAGCGGTCTACTGTGGAAGCTATTCACAAGGCTAGGCAAGATTCCTCTGCAAATATGAACGACAATTTGGGACAATCCGGAAATCTGCAAAAAGATCATTTTAATTCTAAAGAACACGACGATTCATCGAGATTTGATGAAAGACGACAAAAAGATGACAGGCCTAGATCTAGGAATTCGCCAGGGAGGGGGCCATCGAGTCACCAAGATTCTAGGCAAGACTCCAGGCAGGGGTCCAGGCAGAATCAGATTTCCAGATCTGGGCAGAATTTCAATTCCAGAAAGTGGTCGAATTCTAGACGAGACCGGGACTCCAGACAATTTCGGGATCAATCAAACAACTCAAAAGGTCAATCGCAATTAACTGTGGAATATGAGCAGTTCTTGAAAACAATTACCTCAACAAACCGTAATTTTCAACAGGATAACAGTAGAAATACAGAAAGTTATTAATTTTTATTTTTTGCATACATGTCTAAAAGAAAAGTATTTTAAAGTAAATTCTTATGTTTAAACAGCATATTCATTTGCATATACATAATTGTTAAATATGTTATACAGGTATTATACTTTTCATATCGTAGATAGAAATATCATTGTTTGTCCAAATCTTTTCATAATATTATTAATTGGAATATTTGTAAAATAAATACTAAGCCTCGACCGTGGGGTCGTAGGGGCACTGCTTGCCCGGATTTTTTATCTGCATTTGGAATTTATCTGAACAAAATACAATGTTTTGTCAACGGGATTCAACTTGGTTATTTAGTTTTGTTTATGGATCAATCTACATTCATAATAATGATTTTCATTAGTTCATTTGTAATATCTTTTCAGTAATGGGAAAAAACGTAGATTGTTGTTATTATTTATTTTCATCTTTTGAAGTATACTATTATTGCAATTATTTTATTATTTTGTGGTTTCGTGTAATTAACTTGTCCGGGCGTGAGTTTCTGCCTATAAAACTGTATCTGGGGAGAGAGTTTTTTTTAAATATTTTTTTTTACTTTTTATAAGTTTCTATCATAGTAATTGCTATAAGCAACATATTTTCTTGAATAAAAAAATGTTTTTACACAATTAAACATGTTTTGTATCAAAATTACCAATGTTTTATTTCATGAGTTTTCTTTGACAGCGTCATTATGATGACCTTACACCAGCGGTCAGGGAACCGGGGTAAATTACCCCAAATGGGGTAAAAAAAAAATTTTTTTTGGGGTAATAAGGAAATTTTCTAGTTTGCCATTTCATAAACTTGTTAGTATTTTTACAAACTTATACAATTCAGGTGTGTGTAACAGAAATCTATTAAACGCTAAAGACTATTCAAATTGCTCTTACGTCAAAAAGTCCCAATTTTGAAGTAATTGTATTGAAAACCTGAATTTTTGTTTCATCCAATTTAAGAATTTTATTTTGTTTGTCTAACACATACATACTATTTTCATGTTTTTAAAACTTTTTTTATTTTCCGTGTAAATTAATTCAATAAATAATGTTTATTTAAAATATTAAACATTGATTGCTCTTCTTTTCGAAATGGGGGTAGGGGGTAATATCGACTTCCGTAAAATTATTTTGGGTTAATGGTTAAAAAAGTTCCCCGACCGCTGCCTTACACAAACTTTATTTTAACATATTTTTTGAGGAAAATGCTTAAAAGCGTCTATTACATACTGTTTGTAAAAAGACGCTTATAAGCATTCTATTTGCTTACTTTTGGTAGAGCGCGAGCGATGCCAAAAAACATTGTACAGATCGGAATTGGGTTTGTGGTTACTTGTGAAGCAGAAAAATAATCTTAAGTGTAGTTTTAGTGTTTAAATAACCACAGATGGCAGTAAAAGTGCCATTTTATAAATAAATGTCACCGGGCTTTAGTTATAAGCGCGTCCATTCATGGACATCCATACTTTTTTGAGGAAAGTTTTGTTTGGATGACCATGTACGGCCACTCCCGGACAGGTTAAGAATAGAGCAGCAAGAAAAACATTAATAATTTCCACAAAGGAAGAATAAACAAAAAATAGATGAATTGTAATGAGAATATATATATATATATATATATATATATATATATATATATATATATATATATATATATATATATATATATATATATATATATATATATATATATATATATATATATATATATATATATATATATATATATATATATATATATATATATATATATATATATATATATATATATATATATATATATATATATATATATATATATATATATATATATATATATATATATATATATATATTTATAAACATACTTTTTAAATAACTCTGGTCAATATGACTATAGAAAATAATAATTGTAATCATATATAATTTGTATTTTAGTTATCTGGAGAACTGTGTAGTAGTATTCAGCTTGTATTATTTTTGTTCATTTTTTTTTGAAAATATGCAATATAAAAATATATGTATAATTTTTACTATGGTGTTTTTTTTTGTGTGAACACATCTTACCAATACTTTTTCCACGTATTTTGTCATATTTTCACTAGGCATTGCTCATGCGAAGGCAATTCCAAGCAATTATATTTTTTGTTAGCAAGACTTGTTGGGAATATCCCCACTCTGAAGATTTTAAATTGACCTGACCGAAATTGTACATACTTGATTAAACAAATACATGTAAATACGGTTAGCAGCTATCTCACTACGTATTATTACCTGTTTTGAAATAGCTGGCTAGTTTATTATATTTAACAGTCAACCAGTGTACCCAAGCTGACGCGCAACATAGACATAAGGACAGTGAATGTAAGACAATCTGTCGTTTCGACAAATGGGATGATGAACAATGGTCATAAGTATCCGAAGACCTACACTGACAAAACCACCAGTATATTATGTACCTAAGGATCCCAAGGATTGCTTCGAACCCGAAATAAACAAGAGATATACCTTGCACATTATTCAATATTGGACCTTGAACAGGGAGAAGTCAACATCAATTTACCCGATCCCCTGATAAAAGTGCATATATAATATATGATTTGAATATAATATATTTTGCATTTTTGGTGAATTTTCCGTGCTTGTGACATTGTGATTTACTTTAAAAAATGTAAAGCATGCATATGGGCTGTTCCTTACCTGTTATTGAAATCATATTGTTTGTTTTTTAGAAATAAAACACTCAATATTACCTGTAATTTTAAGAAAATGAAAAACTATACTCGCCAAATTATACAGCAGTTTATGAAATGTTAATGCATAGTTCATGTTGTCTTTGAAGGTGAATAATATTTTTAATACGTATTTAAGTGGATACTTATTACATCAGATGAAATGTTATATTATCTCTATAAAAAAAATACAGCATTATATACATAGATTGCATTTCAATTTACATAAGTATGAGATTCTAGTTATGTAGTAGTTAATACAATATAATATTAACGAAACTTACTCTGATACTTTTATTTTTATTATTATTTTTATTGAATCACATTTATGTTGTGGCAAACCCAACAAGGAATTAAATTCTAGATTTTTGTTCAATTCTACTTGATGTTCATTAAATGAGTAAAAAATTTAAGTGAATTTTTTTGGACCAACAGAACTAGTAATACAAATCTTCTTTTTTACCAGCAAAAATAAATAATCTTTAGAATTACGATGTCGTATTTCTCCGAGATTTTTTCCTCAAATCTTTATAAAAGTATGGCGGGCGCTGTGGCGTAGTTGGGTAGACGCTCGACTGCGAAACTGGCGTCTCGGTTTCAATTCCCGCCAATTGCAATATGAATTTAAGAAAGATTTATTTTCAATTGGTCTGGGTGTTTGTGATGTATTTTTCACATTTACCTTCCATATCCTTACTATCCTACCTACGGACAAGCATCTAAAATAGACGCTTTGCGGGTTATTCCTTTTAAAAAAAAAGTAATTAAAATTAACATAATTAGAAAGATTTTTTTCTAAAACCGTAAATAAAAAGCACAAAAATAAAATATAATAATCAGATGAAATAAAATCTATGAAAATTTTCCAAGGTAAAATAATGATTGTTTATTAAAAAAGTAACATTAAAAGATTAAAGATTGTAAATATCAAGAAAAAAATTCCAGGTTTTCCTATAAATTCAAGGTTTTGTTTTTGTAAATTACTTAATGTACAGAAACATTTAATCATGTATAATGATTTTATTATTTGTTAACCATATTTTAGTGGCTATGTTTAATATGTAAAAACATAACACACATATTGATGTTGTTTTATTCTATTAAATGCTGGAAATCTTGCGTTGTGTTTATTTATGTGCCTTCATAATCCATTAAGATTTTTTTCAAATAGTACGTATATTTGTGAAATAAAGATATGTACGTCAGTTTTAAAATTTTTTATAACAATCCCATTTTGTGTAATAGATTATCTTGTTTAAATCATACCTTGCAATAACCAAAAATACCAGGCTTTGTTAGATGTTGTAGAGTTGTTACTCATTTAATATTTTTTATTAAATGTGTAACAACTCTACAACAACTAACTAAATTTTCCATTATTGCAAAGTGAAACTTAAAATAACTTGTAATTATATACATTGTGTGCAGTCTAATATGCCGGTATACCGGTTTGGTCAGTGCCCTGAAATTGTAAAGAATAGAATATTTCGAGACCTATGTACTCCGCATGCCTCCTGAGAGCCTTCATCAAGCTTGCCTCTTGTACAAGGCATCAGGTTCGCGCCGCCCATGATGGCCACTGTTCTCAATTTGTCGGCAGTTCTCGTCAGAACTTCGGGACGTGGATCTGACTTGGGAGGATGCAAGGGAACTGGCAGCCGACAGAAAAGCCTGGAGACAGTTTGTGGACTCCCTTTGCTCCACCTAGGGAGTGGATATGGTTTAATAATAATGTACACAGCAGTGTGACAGTGAATTGTGAATGTAAGTTACAATAATGGGCAAGGGGCCCTTGTGAAGTTACCCCAAAACTGTAGCGCGAGTGGTATGTTTGCTTCAGCACACATACCACACTGGGATGGGCTAAAAAGACATTGAATGACAGGCTTCTGGAAGAGGCTAATGAAGAGCTCCAATTTCATCATAAAACTGCTTGTGGAACACGGATGGGGGCCGGACATGTGGCAGCACTGGAGCGCAGTGTTGCGATTGCCAGCCAGTTGATCCTCTCAAATCGTCCCTCCAGAATTGTCACCATGTTATATATAGGGTCCGCCATCTAAAGTTTTTTTTTTCAACTAGTGCTTATTTCGTGAATGGTAACACTTAGCTCATGTCTGATTTGACAGATAATTAGTTTTATCCTTCCGCTGAGCGAATATGGTTGTGTATACGCTTGAACAACGCTGGGAAATATTGCGACATTACTTTGAAAATCATGGTAATGTTGCAGAATGTGTGCGAAAATTGCGTACGGTTTTTGGAAGAAGAGAAGCACCGTCAGCTCCGTATGTTCGTTATCTTGTGAAAAAAGTGAAAGAAACTGGCATCCTCATCGATAAACCAAAGCGTGAAAAGCCAAAAACAGTGCGTACACCCGAGAATATCGATGTTGTGGCAGAAAGTGTGCGTGAAGCGCCATCAACATCAATTCACCGTCGTTCTCAACAATTGAACATTTCGGAGACATCATTGAGACGAATTTTGCATAAAGACCTTGGTATGACGCCATACAAAGTCCAATTGGTTCAGGAGTTGAAGCCAACTGACCATCCAATGCGTTTTCGCTTCGCTGAGTGGGCCTGCGATCGACTTACAGAAGATGCCGATTTTGCCAAAAAAATCATCTTTTCGGATGAAGCTCATTTTGATCTTGGCGGGTATGTAAACAAGCAAAATTGTCGTATTTGGGGCACAGAAAACCCGCACGCATACATTGAAAAGCCGGTACACCCAAAACGAGTCACTGTTTGGTGCGGATTTTGGTCCAGAGGCATAATTGGGCCATTTTTCTTTGAAAATGAGCAAGGAGTGGCCGTTACAGTCAATGGCGATCGTTATCGGGCCATGTTGAACGGATTTTTGTTCACAAAAATTGAAGAGGAGGATATTGGCAACATTTGGTTTCAACAGGACGGCGCTACGTGCCACACAGCCGAAGCTACACTCGATGTTTTGCGCCCTGTTTTAAAAAAAAAAAAGTTATTTGGCGGACCCTTTACAATATTTCTATTTTTGTGTGATTTTCTTTCTCATACTTTGTAGTTGTAAACAAAATACGACTTGCTAAGTATTGGATCCACCGCTTAGTCTATCTAGAATAAAATTATTATTATCCTACAGATTTTCATTGACTTTAAATGTATAACAGTTGTGCTTATTTGTCAGTGAAATTTATATATTAATATAATATAGCTATTAGAGTGTTTGTGTATACATAATATAGCTATTAGAGTGTTTGTGTAGGGCATATGTGTGGTTAATTTTTTTCCTTTTCATGGTTGATATCTTAATGTATTCACCTGATTAAATCTGTGATGGTGTATAGTGATGCAATATTTGGTGTTTTCTACATACTCTATGATAAACCATCGCTGCAAACCATACATGGATCTGTAGTAACCTGTCATCCCCATTTTCAAAACTGCGGATATTATTTTATATTGGAATATCTTAAACTGGATCAGTGTAAATAATTGTAAAGTTCTAATATCATTAGTATTTATTATGTCGTATCTTAACTGATTATTCAAATAGTTTGTTTGTCGCAATAAATCTTAAAAATTTTACACATTTTCTCCATCCAAATATAATCCTCACCCTTGAGATACCAAACTAAAAAAAGGTAATTATTATGATAATTTTATTTTCATGTCTCTTTTAACTGTAGGCCTGGTTTAGTGTGCCTATTGTGAGTCAAGCACTCAACAGGTAAGTGTCATTTACGGAATTGGCCGCACCCCACCGCCAACCTTTCAGTTCTGATAGTGAAATGTTCATTAGGCAAGAAGGAACCGGTATGCATGCAACTAGAAATTGTAAAAGTTTAAAGTTTGCAACACAATATGAATTAATATAGTGATTTATTGTATTAAAATGTGTATATTGAACTGTGTTTCTAATTTAAATGAACATGAGAAATGTCCCTTTTTCCTCATGTCTGTATTTAGTTCCACTTATATAAATAGTCTAATACTTGTGCAATAACTCTTATTATTATAAATACTTAAGTTTATGTTTCATACTATCCTAGTCCATAATACAAAACATATTAACTTAATGTACAAACTGTAACTAAATCTAGTATTTATCCATCATAATACTCTATTAGTATATCTTTTGCATTTTAATTTCAAAATAGTAATGTAATATTACTTTTTATGTATCTTAACTCGTTTTATTTCTACATTTTTACATTTCAACACAGATGAAGAAGAATATGGAAGTCTGGGTATTTATAGGGCTCATGATCTGTCACAGGCTGGTTAAGTGTTCACTTTATACATGTGTAACATTCACCACTCTGTCCATGATTGACAACTGTACTACTCTAATTTTTGGAACTCATACATACGATAAATCTCACGTCACTTTATATGTGATATTACAGCAGTATCTATGGTTGGTTTTAGTAAGCTTTTATTAAGCAGGGACCCCTTTCAATGTTTTGTTGATAATTTTTTTTTAAATACCTAAATATACCATACTCTATAAATTTATCAATATATTTGTTCAATAACAACAACAAAAATGTTGAATGAATACCTTATAATTTGAAATTGAAATACCTTATAAATTTTATTAATTGGAATATAAATATCTTCTAATCATGCAATTACTTGGAGTTAATATGATATTGGGATTGCAATAAAATCAACAAAGGTATTTTTTGTATTATCCCCTATGCCTTTTCTGTTTTCTTTTGTTGCCTGCTTCAATCCTAATAACACTATGTCACATTTAGAGTCTTGGTAACCTAATAGAAAGTTATATAATAAACTAGGAAAAACTATAAAGTTGTTTTATTGTATAAAATGCAGCTCCACTAAGAAATTTTAGTACAAAACATAAATCCAATAGCAGGTAGTATTACCTGCTATTGGATTTATAGGAGTATTACCTGGAAGAGTGAAAAAAATGCAGCACATTATTTTTTATACCCAGAGAAAAGTTGATCACCGAGAGACTTACATTCAATGACTAATTTTTGGTATAAAATCTCTCAGTCAATATTAGGGGTAGAGGTAGCACCATTTTTTTTTCATCATGAAAGCTTACACTTACGCTGACCTTATAACGAAAACAAAAGCAGAATTGTCGAAAGACCTTAATATCGGGGTTTTCATATATGTTACATCTTGATTTCGAATTGTTATAATCTAAAGTTGACGTACGCGTCGTGGATTATATGTATAATAAATCACATCAATAACTCCCTTTAAATAATGGAATTGGTGGTGTTGGTCAACAGCATTAACCATTGTTTTCGTCTTGATTATAAAAATATGTGTTTTTTGAGGTTGTATTAGTTTTGTTTTGATTTAATAGCAGTAGGGATATGTATCGAAAGTAAATGAGTTAATATCATAATTAGGCATATGATAAGCAGCGTTGCATAGGTCGCAACTAGAATATATAGCTAATTGAGTGTCAAGAAACGCTTATTTCATTTCCTCAATTCGATATCATTACCTACATAGGTATTCATTTTCTACGTAAGTAGGCACTTCTTTTTCTGATGAGTTTAGTACTTACATTAATATTTTCAGGATGGTAACACATTATCTTGATAGCCATTGTTTTGTTGACGTTTCTCGATTTTTATGTCGCTTACGTCGTTGTGGATATTTTTAGTAATTATCGAAAATGGCTGTCGGCGGCGAAGGGGGTGTCAAAGTTAGATTAGAAAAATTATCCCTCGACACTGACCAGGGGATTATAGAACATGAAGAGCAAAAATGGGGCTTAACATTGAAAGAGGTGTACCGACTCGGCTTGAGTTTTTACAAAGGTATATTTCAATACGTAAATTTTTATTACAATTTTTCACCGCTGAGATATCTGTCAAATAAACGTCAGACGTTGATGTTTTTGATTCGGTAAATCGTTGATGTGCTTTATTTTTAGATAAAGAAGGAAAAGCGTTGCACTTGAGTTATGAAGATAAACTTAAGCTTATTTCCTACACGCAACAAGCGATGCATGGCCCATTCAATGTAAAAACTGCACCTCCTCTCGGTGTTTTGGACGTCATCGGAAGAGACCGTAGAGCGGCATGGCTGGAATTAGGAAATATGTCCCATACTCAGGCTATAGTTGGTTTTATTCATATGCTAGATAGGTGAGAAAACTTTTACCCGTTCTTCTATTTGTACCTTTACCTTGTGTCATTTTACTAGGTGACTAGAAGCAACATCAGCTGGATTTGACCTAAACATATAGGTTCTACCGCCATTGGGTGGAACAAAGATGGCCTTGTCGATTTTTTTTATTAGAAGGTAATTGTAATGCCACAAATTCACATCTGGGTAGCGCTTGTTTGAGTAACTTATTAAAAACATCATAGTTTTTATTGTGGTTTCTCGGCTATGACACTGATTTGTGAATTTTTTTTACAACTCAATTTGTCCCATCCAATGGCAATAGATGACTGTATATTTTATTTCCCCTTCTTAGTGTAAGTTTGGGTACCATGGGTGCATCCTGTATTCAATAGCCGACCAGGTATTTTCACTTTAATAGTGTTCACTAAATATGCTGCCCTCAACAGGCACCGGAATCATCCTCTTTTTAGTGTAGGCCTTTTGGCCTGTTTTTAAGAGGGACTAGCCTTCTGCAATGTAGATTCCCAACTGTCAATCCATCTCTTTGGTGATCTGCCCGGAAGCCATCTACCTTAGGATCGGCCATGCAGTGCGATATGTGAGGAGAACCATTGTCTTCTCCGTTGTCTTCCCCACGTAACAATATCTTCGATCTCACATATTTCTCTACCAGAAATATAATACGAATAATCATGTCTTTATAATTATGATCAAAGCATCTATTCTCTTTAGCAATTATATGAGAGAGAGGAAAAACTAAATTATTAGCAATTTCTAAATAAAATATAACATAATAAAACCCTTATCCGCACCCCAATGGTGCATAGGGCACTGCTTCATATAAACGCAGTGTTATCTTGATCGTTTACACAAGAAGGAAAGGTGATCAGCCCTCCGCTTCAGGTACCAGTCCAGGGTAATAATGAATAAATATGACAGTGAAAAAATCACTTATATTAATTTGACCCCCCCTGGGAATCGAACCCGGGACCTCCAGTATGGCAGCCGAGCGTGCTGACCATTACACTACGGAGGCGGACAAAATTTTTCATTAAGTCCATCCATCCATTATTATGTCAAACCTGGACTTGCCCAGACTACTTTTGGGTGGATCTGATTATTTTTTTGACCTTGGTTGTGATAATAAATTTCCTCCATAAATTTGAAATTATAAAACTAACATTAGACCTATTAAAGGATTTTATAATTCTCTGTAAGGACTTTTGATGTTGATTTAAATGCGGTATATCTTTAGAAGAAGAAAAAAATTACCTCCTAAGATGAAGAATACTATACTCCCATAGAGGATATATTCCACAGATTACAACTTATGATAGTCAAATAACTATATGCTAAAACAATCCTTGCATATGCATTTAAGAATTGCTGTCACATAGAACTTTATACTCATAAATAGAACTACAAGATCCAAAAGACAGAAACACATCAAACAAAACCTAACATGTACCTCTTTTGGTCAAAATAATTTTGATTATTATGTAATAAAATTCTACAACCTACTTCCTGTATTCATAAGGTCATTGAATAACAAAACTATGTATATTATATTATATTATATTATACTGTGCTATTCATAAATGGATAATGGAGGCGTGTGTATCTGAAATGGATTGCATCATTCATCCATGTCGTATTTGATTGCATATTGTAAACAATTTTCATTTCATGTAATTTTATAAATAAATATTGTAAAATAATTTTAATGAATTATAAAATGCGAAAACATGAATACAATAGGTTTATTGATTTCCAACATTATATATAAACATAAAACTGGTACCTTTTTAGAAGTTTATATATATATATATATATATATATATATATATATATATATATATATATATATATATATATATGTGTGTATATATATACATACACATATATATATACCTTTTTAGAAGTTTATATATATATATATATATATATATATATATATATATATATATAAACTTCTAAAAATGTACCAGTTTTATGTTTATATATAATATCGGAAATCAATAAACCTATTGTATTCATGTTTTCGCATTTATAATTCATCAAAAATTCATACTATTCACTCAAGGTTTTGTCAAGGTGATGTTTATTCTACAATGTGTATTAAACTAAGGTCATTAGGTTTCGACCAATTGCATTTTTATCACAACTCTAATGTGTTGTCTTTTTTTTACTTAATGTAATTCATTTAAAAAAAAATAATAGCGTTACTCATTACATTTTCGCATTTTGCAACGCTGACATTTTTTCCTTCTTTCTTCTCCCTCCAATTCCATGTCCAGTTTCCTAAATATTTGTGATCACCATTCTGAAGGCCTCCCTTTTCTGTTTATTGTATTATAATATGTAGGTATTTGTTCATTCCAGATTGTGCCCTTTATTTAAAACTTATGTCGAGGCAAATAAAAAGGACAGTGATGAAAAAAAGAACCAGAAGTAAGTTTTCATAAAATACAATGATTATATTTTGAATAATATTTATATTTTTCTTAGTACGTATATTGCAATTAAAGAATCAAAGAATGCTTAAAAAAATGGATAAAAAATTATCAACCAAAATTATCAATGTTGAAATTGCATACTGCATATTATCAATGTATTGTTTAATGATGTATAATTGATAAATTTTTCCCATTTTCACAATGTCATTAATGAAAGAAAATTACACAACTCAACATCTACCTCTAAAACTATTGTTATCTAATTGACTCTTAAAACTATTGTTATGTATAAATTTTCTAGCTTATTTCTTTGTACTCAAAAACTGCAGAAATGCTATTTACACATGGTACATATTTACTAGTTTTATTTTTATTTTTATATGTATGGTCGTCCCTGACAGCAATAAAATGGTCTAGCTTGGTAATAAATAAATGTTTCATACCATAATAATATTGGAACTTATCTGCTTGAAACAGATAAGCGTTATTCCTATACCATTCGCATAAAGTACTCATATTTTCTATTACAGTTATATAGCAGATATTCTGTTGTATACTTTGTATATAAATGAAATGCGTATTTTGTATATCAAAAGCATTGTTAACTTTGGGTATGGTAATACATATACAATGTGTAATACTACTTAAAATCCTACTCCGTGACTACCGGTTTCGGAATAATGAAATGTATGTTAAATTTACTTACACTTAAGCTTATTTGTCTATCGTTGATTTTAGGAATAAATTAGATGAAGAATCTAAGGAGTTAGCAGAAATACAAAAGAATACAGATTTGGAACAGAGAAGGCTGCAGCAGCAAAAGTCAAATGAAGATGAACAGATGTAAGCCACTTCAATTACATAATTATATACCTATACTGCCATACAGAACCTAATGTGCAGTTAAAGCACTTGCTGGATATTGGCAGTGAAATCTGAAGACTTCTACAAACAAGAAGATGTGCTATTTTTTTCCTGGAAAACATATAATTTATTAACACTTTGCATGCCTTCTACACGGATCTGTGTATCGTGCGTCTAGCGCATGGTGCCCACTACACGAATCCGTGATCGCGCACATTAACATTGAAACGCGTCAGTCTATTGTTTGCACTGCTGGTGAGAGTTGGATACACGGATCCGTGTGAGGGTGTGAGGTATAAATGGGCAAATATACCACAATTAAAAAAAAAATTTAATTGGTAATAAAGACACTTCTGGAAACAAAAAAAAACTGGTAATTTTTAAAAAAATGTCACATTTTTTAAAGGCAGTGAATGTGCTAAAGAGGTTTCATAATATAATGTGTGTATATTTATTTTCAGTCGTCGTATAAAGGATGCACTAAATGAGCAAACATATGAACAGTTTCTTCAATATGCGCGACAACAATTTCCAAGCAATCCTGACCAACAGGCCGTACTAGTCCGACAGTTGCAAGACCAGCATTACCTTCAATACATTCAGCAGCTAACTCTCAACCGTCAGGCAGCTAACCAGAGAGCTTCAGAGAGCAATAAGGAAATACAGACAGAGAACGAATGTGCTGACACACAGTTCCCCGATGATAAGAAAAATATCACTTTCCAAGACAATGAGTAAGAACTTTTTTTAAATAATGTTGGCTTGAAAGTATTTTATTATATTATTTCTATTATTTTTCCGAGCTGTACAGTAGTGACTGTTTTGTCAACCTCCAAATTGTAGTGGTTAGCTTGTTCAGCTACAGCTACAAGGCTATGAGGTCCCGTGTTCGATTCCTGGGGAGTCAAAATAAATATAAGTAATTTTTTCACATTAATATTTATATAATATACCATGGACTGGTACCTAAAGCATTGCACTGATTAACTTGCCTTCATGTAATTAAAAATCAAGTTAACACTGTACCAAGTTAATGCATTGTCCTATGCACCATATTTATGGTGTAGTTGGTCAGAAATAAAATGTATATGGCAGATATTATAAACTTTTTATTTTTATGAAGATTTCTTTAATATCTCAACATAGATGATGAAGTGTATTGAAAATATGGAAGTCTGGGCATTACAGGCCTTATAACCTGGCATTGGCTGGTTTAGTTGATCATAATAAATACTGTGTAACATTCATCATTCTACCCAAAATATTGCTTTTCATAATAAAAGCGATATTTTGGCAACATATTACGTAATATGTTACTCAGTTGAGTATTGAACTATAAAATGTGTGATACTAATGGTGCGCTACGAGAGCCGAGGTTAAATAATAATTTTTAAATTTGGTTCTGAAAAATAGTCCTTCATTGTTGTTAATTGTATGGCATAGAAATTTTAATCTTACAAACAAATTGAAGTTATCGAATTAAAATAAAATATATAAATTTTTTTTTAAATAAAAAATACCAGCATTTCAGCTGTAATAATAAAAAAATAATAATCATTTAATTGAAAAATGTTAAAATGAATGTATTTTTTTTCTGTGGAAATTTGTAGTACTTTTTGATATTCTGATAAATGTAATAAAGTTGATTAATAAATAATCTTACAGATCTAACCACTTTACGTCTCTTGTGGAGAGTAATGATAATGAGCAGACAGAGGAAAGCTCCCAAGAACAACACGAAGACAGTCAGTCTGATGAAGGAGGTATCAATTATATATCCTTTTTATAATTAAATATCCTATCTATCTCTTTTGTATTGTGCTGGCTTGTATGTTTACTTATTATGCAGGTGTGGCCACACCAGTCCAGGGTTACATTTAATAAATGTTACCCTGAACTGTTACTTGATGCATAAGACTGCTGTCGTGTAATTTACAATCAACGCTATGCTGCATCTTATAAGATGTTTTGTGTACCACTGAGTTCATATAAAGAACATAAAATAAGAAAAAAAACTAATAAATTTTCTTAGACCCCGTACACATTATAAGCGACACGTTGCTCATCTTGCAGGTGCGTTTGTATGTACAAGACCAGTTTGCAATAGAAACAGTCAAGTGTCTTAAGATACACATAATTACCATTAGATGTTCACATGAGACATATGACAGTCAATTGAGATGTGTACGGTTGGGATAAAGAGTTTGAAATGGAAAGAAAAAACTCATAAATTATAAATTTAAACCAAGCATTTCCAAAATAACGAAGCGTTTTAGGGAAGGGTTCATAAATAAATTCTGCTACAGTATCTTCAAAAGAATCTATAAAATTATTAGCAACCATATATAGATTTTTGAAAATATTTACAGACAGCTACGTGGTAGCATCTCCCAGCATGTGGACCAGGAACGGGCTGGCCCAGTTCAAGCAGGCCGTGAGGAACGCGGCGGGTGGAGGCGGAGTCCTGCAAGTGGGCCACGGAGAGACTCTCACTGTGAGAGTTCCCACACATGAGGGCGGAAGATGTCTCTTCTGGGAGTTTGCCACAGATAATTTTGACATTGGTACGTTTGTTGAAGTATCAATAAAATTTATTATTAATTTATTTATTTCAGATTACAAGGATCTATTATTCATTAATATGATATAGAATATGAAATTGGTAAAAATCTCGCTGTCATATCCCTACTAGGAAACAAGGAAAGGTCACGTGTCTGATGGGAGGAAATTAAATTATTTAAAAAAAACATCCGCTCCCTAGGTGGAGCATATGTAGTCCACAAACTGTCTCCAGGCTTTTCTGTGAGCTGTGAGCAAGCCAGATCCGCATCCCGAAGTTCTGACGAGAACTGCCGACGAATTGTCAGCAGTGGTCTTGGGCGGCGCGAACCTGATGTCTTGTAAAAGAGGCAAGCTTGATTAAGGCTCTCAGGAAATAAATAAATAGCATAATAATATAATATAATAAACTAATAAATTAAAAGTATGTAACTTTAATGAAATTCAGAAATATACATCGGTTTTGTTATTTCTGGCCCCAGGTTTTGGAGTATTCTTCGAATGGAGTAAGCCCCTTACAACGCAAGTGACGGTTCATGTGACTGAAAGCGATGATGATGTAGATTTGGATCAAGAAGACATAGATGATGCAGACGGTAAGAAAAACTTTGCTCATGGAAAATTTCATTTAGTCAATGATGTCTCTTCTATATCGAATACAACCTGTGTTTAGAGTTTTGTAATCATCTACATATCAGCTGTTGTAAGTAAATACTATCGCCTCGATACCATATCAGCATCGTCTCTTCTCTCCAATGCTGATTTAGTGTGCACACACAATCCGCGTTTCTTGCACTTATGTTACACGTGAGCTTATGTTCCTTTCGTTCCCCTGATTTTCATAGCTATAATAGACATTTCACGCAATGTACGCTGAAGTTTAACTAAAAATAACTGTGCTTTCATTTACAAACAACCACAGACAAAAATTCATTAGACAAATGCTCATTGATGGTGAGTTTGACAGCTCACCGTTTATATAAGTTGATGGAAAACTGTGAGCTCTAGCCATGCCAGCAGAAAGATGCTGCACAGTGCTAAAGTGATGAGGTGTGGCTGGTAAGTTGCTGAGATGATTAATGCCTGACTACCTTAACCAGAGTTCATCATATGTATGTAAATGCGCCAAAATTGTGACTTCTTTGCCAGCGGTTGAGATTTGAAGAATTTATAAATAATAAGCCAACCAACAATTTTTTAAATTTTGCCTTTATGTACTATGATTGTAATTTCATCATAAATGTTTTTTTTTCCAGAAATTATAAACACAAGTGATCTTGAATGTGGATCTGACCAAGTAGGAATGTTTCGTTCTGGACTGTCCATGCTGAAGGCACCACTCAGTATCGTTATTCCTATATACAGAAGAGACAGTCATCTTGAGGTAATAACTGTTTTCTTGATATTACTTAACATTGTCCGACATTACTTTTATAGAGAAATTAATTTTATTTTTACAAATTAGCTTATTACTGTTTTTTATTTTATTTAACTTGCAAATTATCTTAACATTATTATTTATTTACTGTTGTGTTTTGCATTGTTCTTCTATTTATTTATTTTTCTATCTTTATTCCAAGCCTTGCGATGAAATGTGGATTCCTGTGAGGTTCATATGGCATATACATTATATATGTTACATATAATGAAACAATAAAAAATCATTTCATAAAACTTTGGGTTGGGATATCCATATTTAGTTTTATATAGTACATATTGATTTTCTACTTTTATTTGAAATATGTATTTACTTATTTTTTAATTCTTGTTTTAAATTTTATTGTTTATTACTTTATTTTGTCTTCTACATATAACACAATACACTTGATATTACATTAAATTGTAAAATTTGTTGTATTTCAGATTTATGCCGGATCTCACGCATACCCAGGAGAAGGAGTGTATTTACTGAAGTTTGACAATACATTCAGCTTGTGGAGATCTAAAACATTGTACTATCGAGTTTATTACACGCGTTGAGAGTCACAACTAAAAACTAAGATTCAAATTTATATGCCCAGCATTGTAATGGCACAAATGTCAGTTACAAATTTTTTGTGAATGTTAATTTCTAGCTCCAGACAAATGTCAGTTACATACACCTTTTGGGAATACATACTCTTGTAGATATCGATATCGATAACTTCATCCATGCACAAATCATGTTGCAGAACATATTTACGAAATAAATTATATTTTTACGAACTGGATAATATATAAATAAATTATATCTTATTAACTACATAATATGTGTAGTGAAATTGGTGTTTATAGATGTATAAATAGTATGAAAATGTAAGATTTAATAATTTAATTCAAAACAGTAATTTATGTCAACTTATCATTTCGCTTCTTAAGAACTTTAATTAACAGATTATGTACCTATTACATATTATGTACATATATTCTATAATGTTATAAATGATCATGTTTTGGAATGGTTTTTATTCACATATGGGTATAAGTGCAAAACGGCCAGTATCCGCTACTTTTACGTCTGAAAAATAATATGAAAGTACTACTACTAACCCTTATCTGTACCCAATGGTGCATGAGACACTGCATTGAATCAACACAGTTTTACTTTAATTGTTCAGTATGTGAAAGCAAAGTAACTTCGGTACCAGTCCAGGGTGATATAATAGCAGCCAAACCTGCTAACCATTACACTAAGAAGGCGGACAATATTAAACAGCATGACTTATTTTAGGTCACTGATTTCTGACCAGATTTTTCGAAATACAGTTGAACCTCGATTATCTGGACTTCTATTATCGGGATTTTTGATTATCTTGATTGATCAAAATAAAATAAAATGAATTTGCTGATTTGCACGAAACAAATTGCGTCTATCGTTGTAACATTGTAATGCATAACATTTTTCTCTTTGCTTTATGCATTCTTCTCAGCGACATCCTGGAAAATATGAATCAACGTGTACATCATTTGTGATTTGGCTACTTTAAACGGAATTTACTAATTGATTTTTTTAATTAAAATAATTTTATGTTGAAGCTGTTTTGTAAATCTAGACTAATAAAAATTATTAATACTGAATGTACTTGTCAATTATAATTTTTTCAATTACCCAGATTATCTTCATCCCCAATTACATAGTGGTTTGTATAATTGAGGTCCTACTGTAGATAGTTTAAAAAAAAACTTTCAGCAAAAAAAATATATATTTTACATAAATATTAAATAATATACAATCAAAGCAATTTCTTTATACCAGTGGATATTTGCAGTTTTGCAATTTTATACTGTTCATGTGTGAATTTAATAGCAAATTTGTGCCAAGCAGCTGAAACACTGGTTAAATTTTCTGTGCAATTTTCTCTCGTCATTAGTTTTAATTTCAACTCTCCTAAAAGTATCCACTCATAACCCGCTATATGTACATATACGGAATTATTATCAATATTTTAGGCATATTTGTGATTATAATTTTGTATCTTATAGAGTTCTTTTGTTTTAAATAAGTACCAATCGTGTTTTGATTTTTTATTGCTCTTGTTTGTTTCATGAAAATTACTTAAAATCTATTTTAAAAATACATTTATAGTCTTACATCTTTATTTATTGTTATTTTAATGTATTTTGTTTGTTACAGCTAAAATCACTCGTAAACAAGTGGAGGCTTAGTAATTTATTTATTTTTAAATCAGGCGCCTTGTCTGGTGTGCCTATGTGCAGTATGCTAAATTTTATCTAAGCGTTTTTTTTATTGGTTGACTGTAGTTGAGTGGATAATTAAGCTTGGCTAGTTATTCCAGTCTGAAAATACTCTGCTGATTACAAAGTTTTTCTTAGCGTTGAGATGGAATCGGGGACAATAGAGCTATTCAAAATTAGGTGTTACTAATTTTTATATGATTTAAAACAAACTAATTTTATGAGTTACATTATTGTATTATTTAGGTTTAGTATTCCAGTATCCTTCTCAGTATAATGTAATGGTAGTTTAAAGAAAATTATGTGTTTAAATTAATAAATATACTTATTATTACACTTTGTCTTTTTGTTGTTGTTGCATGTTTATTATATTCTTCCTCTTCTTTTTGAAGTACTCTGCCCGTGTTTGAGTATAGATGATTACCTGCTCGTCTCCACAATCAACAGCTACCATTTTTTTTTAATTATAAATAATAGACTTGTTTTTTACCATTTGAGTTTTATATTGTTTCAAGTTTCGGAAGCTACAGATACTTCCATCTACGGGTTTGAATATAGTCGTTATAATATAATACTCAAATGATAAAACCTTGTCTGTCTAGGGCAGCACGAAACAGTTCCTCCACACCATCATCCTGGTACACTCTGGAATGTTCCGAAGCCAGGAGAGTTGCCTTCTTCCAACCCCTCTGCAACCCTCAATCTTCCCTTTTATGACCAGTTGTAGGATGGCATACTTTTCACCTCTAATTATGTGACCAAAAAACGAAGTTTTACGGAGCTTGATTGTTGTGAACAATTTTCTCTGTGCATTTGCTCTACGCAGTACTTCAACATTACTAATCACGTTAGTCCAGGATATTCTCAACATCTTTCGGTGGATCCACATTTCAAAAGCCTCCAAGCGGTTAATGATTCATGGTCCATACCTCGACACCATAAAGTAAAACTGGCATTAAATTTTAAGTTGGCAATGTATTACATCATTCAGGGTATGCATGTTTTTGAAAAGTTTATACTATTGCTATTAAAAATAGTGCTAAACAGGTTTCATCCTGTCCATTACCACTCTTATTACATATTTGTTTCTGTATTAAGTTGGTAGTGTCCAAGCTATAGAAAGAGATTCGAAGCTGTGCCAGCTCGAAGTGAAATTGTCAAAATGTCTATTTCAAATAAAACTGTTGATCTGTCGATTATTCTGCATAAGTAGTTGACAGTGTCAACCATACAAATATAACAGCCAGATGTAAATTTAAATGCAAACTTTAGCTTATATTGTCTTAGGCTCTAAAGTCAAGACCATTAGTCGATTTGGTTCAAATCAAGTTTTGACATTAATCCTGGGTTTTGACCGCATACCTAGCAGATTTGGTATTTAAATAATAATAACTGGTTCACCTAGTTTCACATTTTATTGACTACATTTACTTATTTATTATTTCATTGTTACATATCTGCAGCCTCGTTTGCAAAATTTAATGTTTTATGCGCATTAAAATTAAAAGCAGGTATATAAAATCAGGGTTGTTTTTAAATGGAGTGTTAAAATCGCTCAATGCACATTTTTAAAACTCCTCCAAAGTTTGAATTTCTTGCTTACTTACTGCAGGTGTGGAACAAATATTTCTTACTGTATTTTAATAATGTGAGTAGTCCACTTGCAAACCAAGCTTTGTTATTTTATTTTTTTAGCCAATGGCGCCTATCGGTAGAAAATTAAACATATTAACATCCATATTTAACATAATGCCAAAACTCATTACGTTAGGAATAAAATGGAATAGGAAAATCGATTGCAATCTCTAGCAAAACTCGCTATACTGATCGACAATTCACTTTTTAAAATCTTTCAAAAAAACCTCATATTGGTAGAAGATTTAATATTCTACCGAGACGCGCCATTGTCTAAAAAACTTAATGTTTGAACATTTAACGTGGTTTGCAAGTGAACTACTCATGTAATGTATTTCACTCCATATTAAATTTTAGATGTTTCTCGATCATGTGAAATACCTAATATGTGGGTTATTCACCTCTGATATCCTGTGATTAAATATAAAACAGAATATCAGACCTTTTAAATCAAGAGATTTGTTCAGGCTTATCGACTTCCTGCGGCTCTGGTGATGTAATTTTTTCTGCCATTTCTGCATACTTCTGTTGCCGGAAATCGTACTTAGCTGCGTCTAATAAAACATTGTGTATTAAATTCCTATTTTGAGTCGTGTTAGCTCTGACTTCTGGGAAAGGGTTGCCGCGTAATTCTAAAACGGCTTTATCATAAGGCTGTCCGGGATATGGTTTTGGCGCTTTGTACATCCTCGTACAGGACACTTCCATGTTTTCAAATCGAGGGGCGAGAACTTTAAACAACTTGTGAACTAGCGGCTTTTCCAGGAGCCAATAGTCGGCTAACTCCATAGTTGCTTTGTGACAGTCTCCATAGCGAATAGCTTCAGATATCAGCTGCAATAAATATTTCAATTAAGATAATGCTCCCAAATATCATGGTTCAGTAAATTTAAAAAATATATATATGTACGTTTATATTTATAAATGCAATAATAACAATTTTCTCACCCTTTCAGCGTATTGTCGAGATTCATCGGCTCTGTTATAATTCAATTCTATACGTTCGTACTTTAATAAGGCTGTGACAGTTTTTCTCAATTTGTCCATACGACCTTCCGGCCCCCTCGGTTGCTTTAGATTTCTGTGCCTTGGATTAATTTTAACTTTTACTTTTGAAACTAATTTCGAAACATTAGCTTGGTTCATTTTCAAATATTGTTGTTTTACAAACCTTCCCAAAAACCCAAATGTATTTGCCGGAGAGATAGCAATTCAAATTTGAGGTTATATCTCAATTATATCTATTTCAGTTTTACAATCCATAGAAAAATGTTTTTATTGAATAGTTTCTGGATAGGTAAGGACCTATGTTGAAGGTATACACCTACTTACATTCTAACTAACTAACTAACTAACCATCACACCACTTCTCCGCAGGGGTAGACAGAGAGAATCGAACGCCACACCACTCTGTCTTTGCAAACATTCTTTGCCTCTTCTATATTCGTGCATCTCCTCATACATACCCATCGATTATTACGACTCCTGACCCGGCCGCATTCAAGTATTTGACATACCTAATTGTGCCAAGTTTTCTTCGGTCATCCTCTGCTTCTTTTTCCAACTAAATTCGCCTCATAAATTTGTTTAATTAAATTCGTTCTTTCTTCACTTATACGCTCCACGTGTCCAAACCATCTCAACACACCTTTCTTAATTTTATCGATAATGCTTATGTCAGCCTTACATTCTTTTCTTATTTCATCATTCGAACATCTATCAAACATCGTTTTGCCACACATTAGTCGGAGGGATCGCATTTCCACTGTATTCAGTCTGCTTTCATCCTTCTTTTGCCAACTCCATGCTTCGCTTCCATACATAAGGGTTGGAACCAGAATTCCATTGTGTACTGCCAGTTTAGCCTCCGCTGATAGATTTTTATTTGCTAAAACTGATTTTTGTGCACCATTGACTCTGTTCCCAGCATTCACTCTCCTTTCTTTGTCTTTATCAATCTTTCCATCCCTAGAAAACTTACTACCCAAATATACGAAATCATCTACCTGTTCCAAAATCTCCCCATTTACCAATATTTCACACTCAGATCTACATTCATCTCTTTCAAAAACCATGATTTTGGATTTAGATTTGGATTTGCTTACATTCTTCAAATCTTTATCCGAACCAAATGATGCATAGGGCACTGTATCGCATTGAGGCAGTGTTAAATTGATTGTTAATTGCTTGAAGGCAAGATGATCAGTCCTGTGCTTTAGGTACCAGTTCATAAATACCAGTAATTTATTAATTTTCAACCCCCACTGGGAATCAAACCCGGGATATCCAACATGGTAATCAAATACGCTACGAAGGCAGACAAAACTTACATTACAAAAATATTTATTTAAATTTAACAACTGGCAACATTATAAATTTAGTTTCTTTTTGTGTTATTTTTCATCTGTGTTTTTGAGTAGATTTGTTGGATTTGAGTGTTTTCTTCCGTAATTTGAGTGATATAGTAAAAATGATTATTATTTACTTGTAATTGTGTACTTGACAATATTTATAGTTTTTGATGGATTCATAAAATTTTATTCAAAATAAAATCGTCCAAGATGTGGCACGAGGCAAGAAAACAGGAGAAGTTAATCAGAGGAATGATTGTGGATTACCGTAGGCGCGCCGAACGCAGACGTGATTTTTATGAAAAAATTGTCAGTTTCTTCTATAAAATGATTTTTGAATAAATTTCTCGCAGCATACTTGCAAATACAATTTTATCAAATTTGGGTCACGCCTATGCATCAAACTTTATTTTGCGCTCCATATTATTTATAACCTTATTTTGCAGAAAGCTGATCCTACTCAGTTTCTGCAGCTTCATGGGAGGCCGTGTAAAATACATCTCGACCCCGCTGTTGCAGCTGCCGGAGAAGGGCCCGCCATCATGTTAGCATATTTTGAAAACTTTTTTCTATATTTTCCGATGTTATTTCACGTTATCTGTTAAAATACTCACTGGTTAGTTTGTTAGTTTTACGTACATTTTGGAACTAACTCTGCTTATTTGCACAGAAATCTTTTTGAAGGTAGTGCTATAAAGCAATGCATTAAAATATATGTTTCATAGTATATAACCTTTTTTTTTTGTAACTCAAGTCTTTTCCTTTTGAATAAGTACTCTACCTGTGCTACAGAGAAATGTAAGATGATATTCGTCTCATAGCATTGAGTACATGCAACTCCTTCCGTGCATAATTTTCTTCCCTCACAAATATACATTTTTAATAATCCTACAAATCGAGAATGATGTTGTGAGAGCAACAAAACCAATTGTAAGTCGGCATGATAAACCCTCAGACTTCAGATCTTCTTTCATAAAAAAAGGGGAGAAAGATACATGTTTCATATCAAGTTGAGACACCTTTGAGTGTCGGGTTGTGGTCCCGTGGTTAGTGATACGGAATCTTAACACGTTGTCGTCGGGACACAGCATTTGCCGTTTTTCGCGGACTGTCGGTCAACTGCGGGACACGGCAAATACCGTTTTTGTCGACTGTCGGTTATCGGCGGGAAACGGCAATATACGGGTATGTTATCAGCGTGAAATAAAACGCGTTGAAGGGTAATCTGCTACATGGGTGCTAGGCGACAGTCTGTTGACGTTATTTGAGATGCCTTGTCCGGATTGGCTAGTGTGTCGCTTGTAAAGGCATCGCCAGAAATCTAGAGTTTTTATGCGAACTCAATCTCCAGTTTAGTTTAGTCATTTCACGTATTGGACTATTTTTCATACCGCTCGCACTGTTTTGTTTACTGTTTGGTATTTTATTATTTGAATATATTAGCACTGTATAGGGAATGATACCTCGGAGAGGAAGACTATTTTTTAGAGTTTACAATGCTTCTAAAATTGTGAAATACGGAATACTTAATTAAAAATTATGGTTATAATTTATTTTCGATGATCAAATGTCATATATGATTTCTTTGAAAATTTCAATCGAAAATATTATTTGGTTAAGAAATTGTGTCAATTTTAAGAAAGCGATATATTTTTGCGCTAATCGCGAAAAACGTCCGCTATAGGCTAGAGTCTACTGTTCGAAGCGCCCGACTACAATGTGTTAAGTCAGAGTTTCTCGTTCGAACCCACTCTAACACAATTTGTTACCTATTTGCAATAATGAGCCGCTTAGGCTCACAGAAATAGTATGAAATTGAAAAATTTGTGTAAATAATAAAAGCACAAATATTTCTCTTAAAAAAAACATAAATAATAATAATTTTACAACATTTTGAGAGTGTCACAAAATCTGGATTGTCTCCAATTACAAGAGTTATTTTCATATTATTTTTTGACGTCTCATCAACGATGAAGAAGAATATTGAAGTCTGGGCATTTACGGGGCTGACGACCGTCATGGCTCTAGTGAAGTTCTAGTGATTCAAGAATAATGTTTCAAAATTGGTTCATATATATAGAACTTCCAAGAATTTGAATAGTGTAGTTGTCAATAATGGGTAGAATTGGTGAATGTTACACGTGTGTAAAGTGATCACTTTAACCAGCCTATGACGGTCGTCAGCCCCGTAAATGCCCAGACTTCCATATTCTTCTTCATCTTTGATGAGATGTCAAAAAATAACATAATAATAATTTGTTCAAACTTATACTCAGAAATTGTACTAATTTGGATGTTGTTTGCTCGGTACTTTGGTTTCAGGATGCCTTGGCAAGGAGACCTGGATAACATGATAGACAGGTTTGATGTTCGCGCTCATTTGGACTATATCCCCGAAATAATCACCCCTGAATTAACTGCGGAAGACTTGAGCCTCGAAGAAAGGAATTGCAATTATGAGAGATATAGAATTTTAGCCCAAAATATGTTTCTTGGAATCGGTATGTGAATGACATCTCCATCTACATCTCCATCTCCTCTGGAGGCAACATTTCCTTGAACATATAAAGATAATATTAGAGTCCGATTGTGATCCTGCGGTAGTGTCTCGGGCTTCTAGTCAGATGCTCGCGGTTTGATCCCCGCACTATCCCAACATACCTATTTTCACTCTGGTCACTCGGGCCTACCTCAAAATGTATTCCAATTCATAATATTTGTGTAGTTAATAAGAATATCCTTTCACAAGAATAAATATATTTTTCACGTAGAACCTCACCGAAGACCAAAGAATGAAATAATAAAATTTTAATAAAACAAACCAGAAATAATACCAATTTCAGCTTTCTTATTAATTCTTAATACAAAGCAAACTGACCAGATCCAAAATTTGCCAAAATTTAGTTACTTTCATATCTAATAATGCTTCTAAGTATTTATCATGAAAACAATATTGTCTGGCATTATCATTTTGTTATGTAACATGTTTTTGTCTTAGTTACATAGAAGATGTTATGAAAAACATAGATTGATTATTGAACATTTTGATTTCGGTCAGTCATTAACCAGGAACTGAGTTTCCTTATAACTTCATTAGACTTGTCTGAAAACCAATCACTCGCCAATAAGTAATTAAAGTTGGAAATGGCAATTATTTTTTCATATGAAAATGTAGTTCCACCAAGAAATAAAGATGGAAAATGTGTTTATAAAAAAGAGCCAAAAAAACACTTTTTATTATTATATAGTGAGTTGTTTAATTTATTACTCGCAATTGTTTTAATATACATTTTTGTTTTTATAGGTGAAGAAAAGTTTCTACATCAACTTTCTGTGGAGGAGAGATTTGGTGTTACAATAGAAGAAAAAGAAGCTCAGCGTGAGAGGATGTCGGAAAAAAAAGGGACTGGTGTTGCTATCGGATATAATTATGATGATAACAAGCACACGGCTCCAGGTACTGAACATAGAAACAGTTTATTTAATTTTAGAAACACTTCTCCGTCTTATTCCTCATTGCTGAGGGTTGTAACCCTTGCAGAAGCAACGACTCTTCTCCAATTATCCCTTGACTGTGCTGCAAGTAGCGCTCCAACCACTGATGTGCCTACTGCTGCCTTAATTAAATCAGTCCATCGTGTGGGGATCTTCCTCTCCCTCTCTTTCCCTCCAGGCTTCCGATCACAACTAGTCGTTCCAGGCTATCCTCGTTGCCACGCGCAACGTGTCCAAAGAACTGGAGAATCCGTCGGGTACAGACATTGGCCAGAGTCAAGCCATCCAAGCGTTGTTCCTGGCGAATGGACTCATTGGTGTGTCTAGCTGTCCATGGAATTCGGAGCATGCGCCTCCAACACCACATTTTGAAGGCATCAATTTTTCTCCTTTCTGCTGCTTTTATGATCCATGTTTCAGCAGCATAGAGAAAAATGGAGTGGACCAAGCTCCTGACAAGCTTCATCTTGGTCTTGTTACTCACCCCGGTCTTTCTGATAGTCGTTGCCGAAACTAGTTGTTAATAAAAATGTGAGTGGATCAAAAAACAAAGTGTTTTTATTTCTCAAAGTAATATATCACTATGATCCTCAAACTTAATGCTTTCAATATTTAAAAAAAAAACGTAATATTAGTGTTTATATCTGCATTACAAGGTTGACTCTTGGGAGATGTGTTGTGTTTTATTAGGCGGACTGTAATCAAATAAAGCTAATTTATTATTCTACATTATAAACAATCTTTTATTTTGATAATGCTTTTATTTTACCTAAATGGGACGACTAAATTTAGAGATATAATTATTTTTATAACAGCTAATTGAGGTAGCAAGTCGCGCGAATATTTCACCCAAATGCTCGGGCAGGGCGCTTCCCTAATTGCACGCAGCGCATAAGCGTCTCAAGGTTAATATTAACACATTGTTTGCGGGAACGCTTACAAGCGTATTTTACATACTGTTGGTATACAGTAGGAGACGCTTATATGCATTCTATTTGCTTACTTGTGGTAGAGCATGAGAGATGCCAAAAAACATTGTAAGATCAGAATTTGGTTTGCGGTTCCTTGTGATTAGTATACTGAGGGTCGGGTGATAGACTGTCTTTGTATAATAAGGGTCAGGGTTGATGAAAAAACTTCCCGACAACAATGTGTTCAAAGGATGTATCCATACAGTGTTCAATGATAACAAGTACTTTTCAGGGTATTGTGCCTTGCTGAATATTGGACCATTTAATGTAATTATATAGCTTAAAGTTTATCTAAGTGAAGTTAAAGTTTTGATTTTCCACTTTGCATTACATTTTAATTGTTTTTTTGAAATGTTTTTTGTTGCATTCTTGGAAATTATTTTTTAGAGCACCCGAGTTCTTCCTCTGCTCCCGCTGCTGGAAATGACGACAAAGAGGACTCCGATGAGGAATCTGATGTAGAAATAGTGGACGTAGACCTGGCTATCGATGTTGACAAAGTAGAAACACCTCAGGTTAGAATTATTTATTTCTCTCATAAACTTAGTAATTATTCATGGTAAAGTTTATGTTATAAGCTAACCGGACAATGTAGATAATTAATTTTTTGAATGACTATTATCAAATCAATGACAAATAAAAATGTTTATTCACAATGTATTCAACAGCATTATCAAACACTGTATTTACCAAGCAAAATTTAAATGTAAATATTGAAAAAGGAATTCAGTTTTATTTTAACATTCCAGTTAATAAATGATATTGTTATTTATCATAGATTAATAAATAAATTAGTTGTATCTGATTTTACCATGTTTCTCAGTATTTCTGTATTTCTGAAACTTGATTTTAGGCTCATTTAATGAACACATGCGGTACCAACTTTGGAATGCAAGGGACTGATTTGTTTTCGTTCCTTACCGGCGATGCTGAAGATGCGGAGAAACAAAAGCAGATCATCCGAGAAGAGAAGGAGAAAGCCCTATTTTCGGGCAGAAAGAGCAGGAGAGAGAGAAGAGCACACAGGTAAAACAATGTTTTATTTACATGATATCATTTATTATTATTTGCAGCTTTGCATGTTAGCCGATAGTATATTTAAAAAAAAATTAGGGTATACATTTGAGATTATTTGCAAAGTACAGATTCACATGTTTCCAAAATATACACATTCCGTGTGTTGAGTTAAGGGGGGTTGTTTGGCTAAGTAAAGAGTTTCGATATTGGCGGTTTCGTTGTTTGCAAGTTTTTTTTTAAAGCAATTTAACCCTCTCCTACAAATACTGATAATGTTATTACTATATTGGCCTAAATATAATACAATCTCGAATAAAAAGACCAAAAATTGAAACATTTTTCATTCACATATGTATTTGTATAATAAATTATTTAATTTTTTCATTTATGCTATTGCATAAGCGCTATTAGTCTTTTAATTTCTAACGCCTGTGTATGGTTCAAACTTTGACCAGTCTGTTTTTTCTATTGTTGAAAATATAGCTTCTTAGTAATGTACATATACCCCGCCAATGTACATATAGTTTAAAAATAAATAAAATAAAAAAGTGAAAAGTAATCTCAATAACAATAATAACAAAACGTAAAACATATTCTATTTTATATTATAATGAACATATCACAAATGTGGAACAGCACACGTCGTGTGGTACATATGTCTGAGGATAGATGGACGAAAAAGGTGCTTGACTGGAGGCCTAGAACAGGACGCAGAAGCATGGGTAAACCCCAGACAAGATGGTCCGATGGCTTAAATAAAGTGGAAGGCCTGTACTGGAAGAGAGTCGCGTCCAACAGAGAACTGCGGAAAACCAAGAGGGAGGGCTTTGTTCAATACTGGACACAAGAAAAAGGCTAAAGTAAAAGAAGTAATCATAAATTACTTATTTGCAGGGACAAGCGTCTTGCGTTGCGCGTAGTGAGTCCTCCGCATTACGCCGCGCGCCCCCCGTCCCCCCTTCACGGGCTGCTGGAGGCGGCGGGTGCCGAGGGGGGGCGCTCCCCCTCCCCGCCACCACCCTCGGACAGGATCACCTTTATCACCAGCTTCGGAGACGACGAGGACATTCAAGAAGCCGGTATAGCCGTCTTCAATCTTAACAAATTGTTTATAGTAGAAAGCTCCTTCCCACATAGCACATTTGGCTATCAGGCTGGAGGTCGCGGGTTTGATTCCCGGGTCAAAGTAAATGTGTTTGGAATTGTTTTTTCACTCTAATATTTAAATAAAATCACTCTGGACTGATACCTAAGCATAGGACTGACCACTTTGCCTTCATATAAATAAACAATCATATTGGTATTTTTGACATCTCAACATAGATGGAAAAGAATATAGAAGTCTGGGCATTTACATGGCTTACGATACCTTACTTACCTGGCTGGTTTAAGTGATCCTAATTGGAGGTAATCCAGATTTGTCAAGTATTTGGACACACTCAAAATGTCGTTAACACTTTTTTGTTGGGCGGATTTTTCATCAACCCTGACCCTGATTATACCCTGACAGTCTGCCGCCCAACCCTCAGTATACTAATCACAAGTAACCTCAAACTCAATTCTGATCTGTACAAAGTTTTTTGGTGTCTTGCGCTCTACCAAAAGTAAGCAAATAGAACGCTTATAAGCGTCTCTCTTCTCTACCAACAGTATGTAAAAAACTATTTCAAGCGTTTTCCGCAAACAATGTGTTAATATTGCATAATTTTGATGCAATGCCCTATACACCATTGGTCGCAAATAAAGGTCAGCGGTATACATATAACACAGAATTTTGGTATTTTGCATTTTTAAATGGTAACCTATTTATTCTAATTTTAATGTTGATATAAAGGTATTTTGTAGTAGAAGTATAAAGTGTTGTTTACATTTTCCTGTGTTTTAGAAAAAACACCAGTAAAGGTTCCCTTTGAGAAAGTAAATATCGGTCCAATCGATAAAACATACGCGAGTGTCTTGAAGGAACCTTCAAAGCCGCATGTCCGACGGTAATTATTTCCTAATTTATTTAATTCTCAATGTGTCCTTTCATACTCAAAATGTTGCTTCATGTGTGCAGTGGTAGAATTTTGACAAAACTAAAACTGTATTATATCAGCAGTAATATGCTTAGGGTAGAATATAAGATTTAATAAACTTCACAAACAAAGAGATTTTTTAAAACTATCTTTTCATAGTAAAAGCTTGTTAATTTGAACAATTAAAAATATTTCAAAATTCTGTACCCTCCAACACTATTTCCATACAAATTTTGAATGATTCATGATAATTTTGAAAAAATTCAGTTCAGTTGTAATTCAAAATTTAAGCTCCTTTTTCTTGTAGACGTATCACTCATGTACTACACGCTTGCTAGCTTTTTACTTTTTACTTTTTCATGTTTTTTATGTTTTTAAGTTTTTAATTTAATTTTAAAAAAAAAGTTTTTTTGTTTTCTGATAGTCAAGTATTTTTTGTCTTTTATATTAACACTATTATTCTTGTTCTACTAATAATACCTATACCCTTATACCCTTTACTATGACCTAAATTATCCACACACAGGCCATGCGTTTGTGGGATCTTTTTTTGCATTTATATTTTATTCATATTAATTTTTTTGTATTTGAATTTATGTCATGTTTGTATAATGCAAAAGAATTTAAAATAAAGAGAAAAAAAAATTGATCTGGATTTCAAAAAAATTATGACACTAAACACCTCACACCTCATGTTATGCTTTGCCTGTTTTATCGCCATTTTTCTCCACACCCTTAACATTTAATTTCCTACTCTTTCATTCTCTTTTAGATCTCGTTGGTCTGACTTCTCCCCATACAAGCGAACGCAGAAATCTAGATCACTTTCTCCATGGTCGAATGAGAGTCGCTCGAGGAGTCAATCTAAATCCCGATCTAAGTCAGCATCTAGATCACGTTCAAGGTCTAGATCGAGATTTAGTTCTAGGTCTGTTTCGTCTTCGAGTTCTAAGTCAAAATCGAGATATCGAAGATCGTTCAGTGATTCCTCTTCCAGAAGCAATGAAAGGTAAGGAAATGAATTAGGAATTGGTTTGTTATGAGCTGCGGAAGGCTGCTATGGCAATTGATAATATACCGTAGAACGGGACTACTTGAACTTTGATGTGTTACTTGAGCACAGTACAAAAAAAATATTTAGATCTGTATTTGGTCTACAATAATGAACGTATCGACATGATTCATTATTTCCCTGACAGGTGACACTTATCGTCACGATACATCCATTACATATTGTAGACCAAATACAGATTTAATTATTCATTATTACAAAGTTCAAGTAGCCCCATTCTAAGGTATTGAATTATCGTGTTACCCGAGACATTTCTCGAATAGCAATTTAGCCCTTATCATTAGGTACGAGGTAAACAATAATCCAAAATGCCAAATATTAAAGAGAGACAGTTAATGATTTACTTATAATTTTTTTGCAGACAGTTCTAGGAAGTTAGCAAAATATTATTTGTCATTGTAATTTTTTGATAAAATAAAAAAAAAATGCCTGAAAGGAATCTATTGTTTACCTCTAGGAATCTATTGTTTAGGAACACCTCAATATAACGGACCTCTTTTTAACTTACTTCGGATATAACGGACCATGTAAAAAAATTAAAAACGTCCTGTTGATATTATATATGTTTAAATTCAATTGTCGCCGCATATAAACAATTTTTTAATTACGTCATACGTTTATAAAATTATATTTTTGTAATTTTAGAGAGTTCATTAAAAGAAAAAATAGCAAGTTTCAAAAGTGCAAATAAAACTTGATTGTTTTGTATTGTTTATTTATAATATCATGACGAAGAAAAAACAAAATATATATTTATATATATGAAAAATAACTCCTATAATTGGAGATAATCCAGATTTGTAAACAAGTATTTGGATACACTAAAAAGTTATTTATTTATATCTAAATACAGTGTTTATATTTCCAAAAAATAAGTTTTTTGATTTATTTGACCTTTTAACTGCCGGCAGGTACATGTATGGCGGTACCCAGCGCGCCGCGAATTTTATGACAAAAATAAAACCTTCTAAACATATCGTTATTGAAAGTGTAATAACGTTTATTTATAAAACTTACCAAATAAATGAAGAGCACGCCATTCGTGCAGTCATTTATCCATAATCATAAAATTAATTGTTCATGGTGCAGGGTTGTCACAAAATTTGTCATAGAAAATATGAAAACTAAATAATATGTCAAAAGTAATTGTTTATGTTAGTTTAATATTAAAAGTATACACACACACACACACTTTGATTTTAAAAAATTATCAGAATCGACACTAAAATCAGATTCGGCAGTGACGACAACACGTGGGTTATTGGACAACCCTGAGCGCCATTAGTTGTTCCGACGACAAAGCTATCTTTAATTTACGTTTAAAGTGGTAAAAACAAATTCTGTTTCAATTCTAAGAATGCAAAGATATTCTAAATAGATGTCACTATGCGTTCAATATATTTGTACTCTTTAAATAATTGATTTTCTTTAGTAAAACCCCATTTAAAACGGCGCGTCTTAAGACGTAATTGTATGAGCGGCGCTCCCAGAAAATTATGCGTCTTAAGACGCTTTTGGCAGTTAACCGGTTAAAAACCATTTTTATTTATATAACGGACTTTCGGCTTTAATGGACGCCCCTCCCTCCAATTAGTCCGTTTTATCGAAATTTTACAGTACAAAGATATTTTGTACATTATCATTTCTCACATAATATTTCAATTTTTAGAAATCGGAGTGCATCATACAGATCCAGCCGTTCCAGGAAAAGCAGTTATTCATCATCCAGCAGGCAAGTTTAAAAATTTAACAAATACAGGTGAATCCTTTTAATTTATTTACCAGATGGTCAAGGCCGCTGTTTATTTGTGCCAAATCTTAAAGAACTAATAGTAATTCACAACGCTTAGTCGAGACAATCTTCTCCTTGATGCGGCTGACTAAGTATTGCACCCACCACTTAGTCAAGCTGGAATAAAGATTTATTATTATTATTATATAACATTTTAATACATATAAGTGGTTTAATAAATATAATTGATTTTTTTACTTAAATATTTATTCAATATTACCCTGAACTGGTACCTGAAGCGGAGAGCTAATCACCTTTACTTCATGTGGTCATGATCAAGATAACACTTCGTTTATATGATGCAGTACCCTATGCACCATTGGGTGCAGAGGGTACTGCATTTTTGTTTTTTTTAGAGCTGTCTAAAAAGGATAATCAATGTACATATCGCTCACTCCTTTGAAGAATGCATAAATCAACTTGATTTTTCAGGAAAACATTTTTAAAGTTTAAAAATATAACACAATGTATTAAAAATAAACAGCAAGCCACTTATTGAACTTTTTACTATGCAACAGATCTTTTTAGGTAAAACATGAAGGTTTTTTCTCCATTTGAAAAATATTTATTATATTCAAAAACATTATTAAACAATACCTTTTCTTCAAAATGGAAAAACAACACTTTCTGCCCTGTAGCGGGTAAATATTAAGTTAAAAATATGCCTCTCTTGCTGGGATATAGTACATTTTCTGGGCATTCTGAAAACGTGCACAACTGAAAATTGACGATTTTTGATTTATGACGTTCTTGAAAGGAGTGAGCGATATGTCTTTCGATTTGTGCTGAGCCAAGCCATCGGCCACCTTCTCTGATTGTCTATCTTGTCTTTGGTATAGTCGGGACGACAGACGACACGACAAGTCCCGGTCGAGTACCGGTAGGAACCAGGGCACTAGTAACCCGGCAGGTAGTTCCGCCGCGTCCAAAGTGCCGCGCTACTATGGGAGGAAGAGAGAGGGGGCGAGGTCTTCGTCCAGTGAACTGTCCGTAGACTCCGGCGACAACAACGCAAACGCTACTGACAAGTAAGTTAGCTTTCTTTGAATATTAATATTGAGAAATGTATATTTTTTGAGCAAACTCTTGAATAACATTGATACTAGAACAAACGCTCGTCAACTTTCTTATATAATTGGTTAAAAATTGCGTAAAATAATAATTTTAAAAAAAATAGTCATATAACATTTAAAAAAAAAATACCTCGAAAAATATTTCTTCAATGTTTTAGTAAATATCTATTTATTTAAAAAATAAGCGACCAAATTTGGAAAAAAAAAATTTAAATCCCTTTTCAATTTGTAGCGATACTTCAAAATATATTTTTTATTTTTTGTTTAAAATACAATAACAATTTCATTTTAAATTTCAAATTATCTATTCCTTTTCAGCATTAGAAGAATTCAAATCTGGATAACATATTTCAGGAGAAATTGGATATAAAATTTTACAAAAAAACATTTGCTTTAAATTACCAATTTTATTCACCATTATTTTTCAATTAAAATTTGTGCAATAGTACAAACAAATTTAGGTGTACCGTCTTTGTTTCAGAAGTAAAGAAAAGTTGACTGGGAGTGGCAGGAGCCAAGTCTCGAATGTAGTCCGTAAAGCTGGATCATCCCCCAAAGTCAGTAAGAATCCTTGTATTGGGACATCTCATTGCGCAGTACCCTTCTGTTTACAGAATACTACTGTTCACTCTATAGCTCTAGTTCACCCCCCGCCTACCACTGTCTTACTCCCTCCTCTCCACCCAGTTATCCCTACAGTACAATCTGTACTGTTCTCGGGTCATCACGCCATAATCTACACAATTTGACTGTTCATACTGTGCTTGTACAAACACAAAATACCAAATTTTCAAAAAAAAAAAAAAAAACATATTTTACATAACAAGTACTGTGACATGTCAATACTCATCAAGTATGACATTGTGTGCATTCTTTTGACCACATACATACAATAACCGTGAATAAATGTATGGTGAAAATCTGAAACCAAAATGTCAACCAATATTTCCTCATTATATCCGAAATCTCACTATAACCGTGCTTGTAATAACCGAGTTCGACCGTATTTTATTTTATGCATTAAATATTAAATCAAACACTGATTTTTGAGTCTAAGTTAGTAGACTCAAAAATGCAGTGTTTGATTCAACATTATTTTTTGACATCTCAACATAGATGGAGAAGAATATGGAAGTCTGGGCATTTACGGGGCTTACGACCGTCATAGGCTGGTTTAAGTGATCACTTTACACACATGTAATATTCACCAATTCTACCCATGACAACCACACTACTCAAAATCTTCATCTATATATTATCTATATTGAGATGTCAAAAAATAATATGAAAAATAACTCCTATAATTGGAGATAATCCAGATTTGTGAACAAGTATTTGGACACACTCAAAATGTTGTAACATTTAATACATAAATTAAAGTAGAGTTCTACAAATTAAACGCCAAATCTATAAATACAATATTTTATAATTGCAAGTATTGGAAATACTATGGCGCAACAAGGTGACAATGTTTTATTTTGTATATAAATTTAATAAAAATATTTTACAGAAAAAATATAAAAATAATTTCCTTTTAATTTTAAATATTTTAATAATTATATTTTTACAATGCCAAATTTTAAAATATGAATTTCTTGGCAATTTTTTACCAACACAATTAGTGAAATGAATTCAATATTTATAAGTGGAATTTCTGACATCTGTACATAGAAAAGTATTTATTATATTTTATGATTTATTATTTTGGCTTGTGGCGATCAAAGTGTTAATTGTGACCAGGAGACTAAAAAAAGGTTAGCTATGTCTGATTTAGGTAATAAAATGTGATTTTTGTCAGTAGGTGAATAATGGAAAACCATATTTTTTCTCAGCGGTATAAGTGTTATTATAATTTTTACAACTTCATTTTTTTTCTCTAAAAAATACTTATAATATGTTTGTATCCCTTTTAGACCCGAATCAAATAAGGATCATTTTTAAGGGAAATAATTTAAGTATCATATTTAATGGATTTTGTAAACTTGCAATTTTGTAAGATTGCAAAGTAAAGTGCAAATCTAGATTGATGAAAAAATATGACGATTGAAAAAATGTGAATTATCCATATTAATGTTCCCTGAATGTATTACAGTATTCGAAGGAGAAAATTTCTCTGAAGGAACGTTTGAGGAAAAAGATGCAGGCGCAGTTATCAAGGCAGCGTGAGTTTTTAAAATGATTATATAAAAATCATTATGTACGTTATTTTTTATAATAATCTTTGACTTTTTTTAAACAGTGCGGGCTGATATGAAAGCTGAAGCCGAAAGGGTGGAGAGAGAACAGCAATTGCAGCATGAACGAGATGAAGAAATGAGAGAAATGGCAATTAAAATTCGGAGAAGGTAAGTCATAAAATATCAAAAAAGAAAGATTGTATTGGGTTTAATTTAATAATTCAACCTTACGGATAGTATGGATGTATCATTTTTCTATTAAATTATCTAAAAAAATTTTTTTTTACCATATATATTTCCAATATTATTAATATTTAAAGCATTTAATTTGTGGTTGTTTATTTTTACTTATTATTTTTTTTACAAAAATGTTAATAATATTAGTAAATAACCACTCACCCAGATTTTTATATCTACCGGTTTCGAGACGTACCCGTCTCTTCGTCAGGACAATCACTACCACAGCATGCAAACAATACCACCCTTCACCACCATAGCACCATTTACACACTCAAAACTACACAAAATGTCTAACACATGCGATTTTTGGTCGACCCGAAGACCAACATGCACTAAAGGGTTCAGCACAGACATGCGTTACGAGCCGAGGTTAAACATGCACATTAAAGTGGTTATATACTAATATTATATACTAATGTTATTAACATTTTTGTAAAAAAATAAATAAGTAATTTATATTTTTTTTAATGTCAACTGGTTCCATTTTTGGTTGATTATTTTTACAATGGAAAAAAGGGGGAAACACACCTTTCTTGTTACGTTAAGCCGATGGTGCTGCCATTGCGGTAAAAAAAAACATGTTTTGACCTGTGACAAAGACAAGCATATTTGAATGCAACATTGTATCAAAATTTCAAAGCAATCAGTAAATAACTTTCTGAGCATTTTATTATAATTTTTTTTTAAACATTCACATTTTTATTTATATACATAGGTGATATTCTAATTATGTGTTTTTTTTAAGGCAAAGAGAAATGAGACACTTACAACAGTTTTCTGCAAGTTCTGATGATTCCGATGCGTCTTCCTCACTGGACCACTCTGACAAACTTAAAGGGTTCGATATTTTTTTTTCTTAAAATAATTTGCATGTAAAACAAATTTGCTTGTAACTTTTTCAGCGTTGAAAATTTTAATAAAAAATATATGCATATATGAAGAATTTGTTGCTTGAAATGATTTAGTTAACAATAAAAATATTTCAGGAAGAAATCAGTGGAAGGAGATAGCGATAAGGAAGAAACTGTCAAAGCGCCTTCTCCAAAAAGTAATATTAGAAAACGGCAATATTCAAGTTCTGAGGATGAAGAAACAAAGAGTCCGGCGCGAAAAGTGCTCCCTAAATCCAAATTTCCAGTTTGGGAACAAGACCAGAAGAAACACAAGCCTAAAGTTCCCGTCTGGGACCACGAGGAACGGCACTCCCCCGCCAAAGTCCGGAAGAACCCGGATGGCGAACATAACCAGGAGAGGAGCTATCGGGAAGATGCCAAAGAACACCGCTACAGCGGATATCGCGACGAAGGAAGGTCCTACAACCGCAACGACGACAGCCAAAACTGTAACAGGCAGTTCAACAATAGAAATAATTATCACAATAATCGCGGACGCCCATTTTACAATAACAGATCTCGAGGCTTTAGGGGTGGAAGGAGTTGGGGTAATAGAAATAATTACGAAGGCAACCGTCAGCGGGAATTCAACAGCGGAAATAGACATGAAGCGGAAGACCGACAGGACAAGTGGAATAATGATAGGGATCAAGGCCAAGGGTGTAGCAAGTATACTGTGAAGAAATTGGTGGATTATTAGTCTTCGATTCAAATAGTTATACCCTCATTCTGTGTCCAATATTGCTTAAATACACAATCTTTTGAAATAAAAAAATATCGCATTATGTCTAAATTGTACCCAAAGACATACATATTAATATCATCATAATAATGGACATCAATCAATGTTTTACCTAACTTTGTATAAAAATGTAAAGTAAAAATCTTAGATTTTTTTTCATTTCAATGTAAAAAGATGCAATTATAAGCTCGGAAAAACTTAAGTTTTTCGCTTTTTATTCTCTTATATTGTACATATATTTAGAGTTTAGGTATAATGGATGCCAAACGACAACATTCTGTTATCGGTTATGAGTATGATTTTTTAAATTGGCTTTTAAATGAATTGTTGATTTCGATAAATCCTTCTATCTCTTATATAACGTTTGTTTAGAGCTATTACAATTAGATTTTGCAATAGTTTTGAGCCTTTTGTTCATGTGCAGGCAATAATAGTTAAGAAATCATTAATTAAAAAAAAATGCAATATTTTTCCTGGAATTATCAAAATAATTGTTTTGCCATTTTACTGATTGGTAAATTCCTTCTTTTTTTTCTCAGTGATAATTTATTGTCACTATCGTTAAATGTAGTATGTAAAATAAATTAGGCAATAATCATTTTACATATTTTTTTCCATACACAATTTGAAATTACACTTATTTTTAAATTATTTACAAAAAGTAATATTTATCATAACCAATCGTTATATCTCTGAAATTGTTATCTAATATAGGAAACTGAAATCAAATTTACTTTGTGTATTTTTTTCCCCTTAATTAAATCAATATTGGCAAAATACCCTTAAAAGCAATTAGGTAATGATCATTTTGTTTTCGTAAATATAACTAAAATAGATATACACACATGATTTGAAAAAAAAATAGCACACTTTGGAGCGATCCAAAGGGTTGCTTGATCTTATCCTTACTCGTGTTGACGATATCGGGAAAGGGTTGAAATAAAATTATTTTTGTAAGCTGGAAAATTAGGAGTTTATTGTAGTTTGAAAATTCCAATGTTGCAGTAAAACTTGTCAAATCATCACCTTTTTTTAATATTACATGAATTATTATTAGTATGAATTTTTCTCAAAACCTAATATGTAGGAATATGTTGATCAACATTAAAAAGTTATATTTTTACTTTTAATTAATTATTTAAATCATCATTTGATGAAACCCCCGTAAATGATGAATTATTTTATTCATAAGTATGGATGCATTCTACAATTTACTTTATTATACTAAAGGTTATTTATTTATTATGGTAAAGCTAGTTGATTTGAAATCAACAGGACCGAATTTTGAAAAATAATTTGAGTTACAGTATTAGCTATGTAATCAAAAGTTTTTTTAACATCTCAATATAAATAAAAAGGAATATGGAAGTCTGGATATTTATGGGGCTTCCGACTGTCATAGGCTGTTTTAAATTATCTCTTAACACACATGTAACATTTACCAATTCTACCCATGATTGACAACCACACTACTCAAATTCTTGTAACTTCGAACAGACTTCCATATTCTTTTATCATGAGATGTCAAAAAATAATATGTAAAATAACTCCTATAATTGGAGATAATCTAGATTTGTGAACAAGTATTTGGACACACTCAAAAGGTTGTAATTAAAAGTTAATCAATTTGGTAATTTAAATATATGAATTTTTCTTTTGAAGTAAAATTACGCAATCGGTCCTTCACACATGGTAGCCAACACATAGTGATGTGTGCACCACAAACTGTCTGAACTGATATTTCACTTGTTTACAATTCTCATTGTGATTTTGCATGGAAATACATTTTTGTTATAAGTTGATTTTAAATTATGGGCTAAAACACTATTGAGTTGAAAGTTTTCTATTAAAACAGTGTTGGAAGGAACAGAATTTTTAACTTCTAAAATTGATTTAACAAGATTTTTCTGAATCATTATTCTCGTTTGCACCACTTTACTTTTTCATTATTTGTTTTAACTTTGAAATAAGTTAAATAAATAAAAACAATTATCAATATACCTTGTGTGTCTTCTATTCCATTAAAGTTTTATACGAGAGCTATATTTTATTCAAATCAAGTTCCGTAATAAAGTCTATCCATCTAATCCTTTGTAACTATTTTATTGGCATTTGGCACTTCAAGGCAGCATGCGTATGTACAAAATATATTGCAATAATAATAAACATGTGCTTCTTATCATTTACCGCGTTTTATTTCTTATATGCTAAAAATGGATTTTTCATTGCCTTTTTTTCAGTAAAAGGCAGCTTGTGCACTACATGGAATTTTACCATCCGGCAGTCCGGTTTCGAAAAATGAAAGCGACTACTACAGTTTAGCGTGATCGAATTTACGCGCACCGTGATCACGCGCCGAACGAGCACACCGATCCGAAGAAAGAAAGACAAAAGCACAAGCCAATCCAAGCCAATCATCCGTTTTATATGTTAACTGAAGTGCCAGATGGTAAAATTCCGTGTAATGCACAAACGCCCAAAGAATATTATCACATTTTACTTAAATTCATATTTTCGATGACTATATATTTTCAATTTGAAATATAAGTATTTTTTTCTCTTCAATGATTCCCCAACGAGTCCTTTTTAGTTATTTTTTTTTCTATTTAGAGATGTGAAATAGAAATGGAATTCAATACTTCAAAAGGAACTTTGGTTAGTTTAAAAACTTGACAATTCTTTGTTGATATCTCTCTAATTTTACAATGATTACTCACAAGTTAACCCTTTTTATAAAGAATTTAATATTATAACTATAAATGCACAAAATATGCAATACGGCGTATTTAATTCAATGTAAATAATACCTCCGTGGTGTAATGGTTAGCGTGTTTAGCTACCGTTCTTGGAGGTCCCAGGTTCAATTCCAAGGGGGGGTGAAAATAAATATAAGTGATTATACAATCTAATATTTATTTAAAATTTCCCTGGACTGGTCCCTGAAGCGCAGGAGTGATCAGCTTACTTTCGTGTAAGTAACAATCAAGATAACACCGTGTCAATATGATGTAGTGCCCTATGCACCATTGGGTACGGATAAAGGTTAGAGGAAGAAGAAATAATACTTCATTATTTTTAATATGACTTTTATTCAGTCATTTAGATGTTCTACACAAAAATATTTTGTTCATACTAATTTATATACATAAATAATTTACTTAACTAAGGCACGTTTGTGAAATGGTTATTGTGATTGTTAAAAATTAATCACTGACGGTGTCGACGTCAATTTCTTCATTATCTTGAGTAGAAGAGTCCGCTCCCCCGATCAAGGATTCATCTTTAGGTCCTATACCTCTTCCTTCCTTTGTATGGCGCCATTTCATTCTTCTATTTTGGAACCACACCTTTACCTGAAAAAGACACGACCTTTTAGACATTGAAATCAGCAAGACCCATTCAACCAACAATTTTTTTTTAAGATTAGAAGTTATAGGTGACAGAACTTAAAGTTATTATTATTATTATTGCCACCTGAGTAAGAAAATGATAAGCGGTATCTCATAAGAATCAATAAGAATAATCTAGAATAGAGAATCAGTTAAATGTTAGTAAAATACAATGAATAAAACGACCAATTCTTGCATTCTTGAATGGCGTTAAACGACCATCCTGTCATTCTATGGATAGGTGATGACAACAGCTGTTTATCATCATTTTCCATGTCTTGCTGTCTATAAATAAAAATATCATGAAAGAAAAAAAAAATTAAGCTGCGAAGTGATGAGATACTTTTTTTTGAGCTGCACCTCATTGTTAATATTGTTATGGTAGGGACTGACCAGAGCCATTTCGTCGTAACGTAATACGTTACGATGCGAGCATTCAGGCAGTCAGTACAGCGAGCCGAGCGCTCCATCTATAGTTTCGGATACTCGCCGCGAGAGATGTTACGACGAAATGCTCCGGTCAGTCCCTACCATAAGAGTATGTATCGTCAAGAAATGGACAGAGTCAGGGAGTGTACCTGCGCGTCCGTCAGGCCCAGGGTGCTGGCGAGCTGTCGCCTGTCGGGCTTGGTGATGTACTTCTGTATCTGGAAGCGGCGCTCCAGCCCCTTGCGCTGCAGGTTGCTGAACACGGCCCTCGACCAGGAGCGCTTCCTCTTGGAGGACCCGCCCGCCGCCCCCGTCGTCCCCGGAGGGGGGGAGCGCGTCTGGATCCGATGGGGGTACACTGGGAACAATTCAAGAAAACATTTGCATGATTGAATAAATATCGACATAAGATTAACAAAATAAATTATTGAATCAATTTACTTGGTCGACATATCGCTCACTCGTTTCAAGAACGTCATAAATCGAAAAACTTGATTTTTCTGGAGAACGTTTTTAAAGTTTAAAAATATAACATAATGTATTAAAAATAAATATCAAGCCACTTATTGAACTTTTTACTGTGCAACAGATCTTTTTAGGTAAAACCTGAAGGTTTTTTCTCCATTTGAAAATATTTTGTATATTTAAAAAAATTATTAAACAATACCTTTTCCTCAAAATGCAAAAACAACATTTTCTGCCCTGTAGCGGGTTAATATTAAGTTAAAAATATGCCTCTTTTGCTGGGATATAGTACATTTTCTGGGCATTCTGAAAACATGCACAACTGAAAATTGTCGATTTTTGATTTAAAAGAGTGAGCGATATTTTTTTCCGATATATCGGTTTTCGGTACTCAAGCGAGAAATACCGGATCCGTCGGATCTGACATCTTGATTTATATGAGATACATTTAGGGATTCCTTCAGGGTTGTGCAAAAAATTTCGACTCACATTATGTTTTTCTTTCTTTCAATAAGTTATACATCAATATTTATAATTAAATGTTCGATTATGACTTACGATTTTACAAAAATACTTAAAAAAAGCAACGAGAAAAACAAAGTACATAAAACCATTTTTTCCCGCGAAAATAGGTTGCGTAAAAGCTGTGATATTATTCAAATAGATACATTTTTACACGTGGAGGTTAATCAACAATATGTAATAAATTTATACAAATAGAATATGTACATATATTGCATAACAAAAAAAGTTAATTGCTCACACCTCTACTCTATTTCAATACCGGATGTCATCAATAGGTCGGGAAGTGGTAATTCCTAGTGTTATGCGCACGGCGTAAAAAGGAATTGGACATTAAGCCAGCGGCATTTACTTGTTAGTCGATTTTTTATAACGTTGCATACGTTTAGTTAACTAAACTCCGAGAAATATTGTCATCGCGCCGAAGTTTGAATAAAAAAAACAGATTTATTTCAACAATGGTACAGAGTGTTTATAAATTATCAAGCGTATTTTGTATTTCAATTATTTATGTTTATCGTGGTATTTCTAAAATAGTAACCCTAAAAGTTTTGGTAGCCTAAGGGTTAACGTGTATGCATTACATTTTTAAGTCCAATGACAAAATGCGGCTTAGGGAACGCCGCGAAATGTTCAATTGTTGAGCCCGTTTTCTTGTGGATGTTCCGGGCTCTTCTATCATATTTACAAGCACTGCTTCGAAGTTTTCAACCGAACGGCCGGTTCGGGGCCTTCCGGGACTTTGGTTGTCCCACGTTGTGCCGCTCTCTTCAAATCGGGTAGCCAGCTGTCGGTGCTGCGCGATTAGGATATTTTCGTCGAAATTCACGTTGCGTTAACACAACTGACGAATTATTGCGCGCAAACAGTATCACAATTGACGCGCGTTCTTGATTCGTATAGCGATACATTGTTACTCAATATAAATTTTGCAAGCGCCTTATTTACGAATGTCAAAAGCAAACTGACATACGGCGCCATTTGCAAAAAAGGCAGTATTTACCAATAGGGTGATGCTTATTGCCCCACTCAAAAATGTATACAATATTCGCCTTTTAAGGCAGTGGTTCTTAACCGGTGCTCCGCGGAGCACTGGTGCTCCGCAAGCTTGTAAGTGCTCCGCGAAATTATGAAAACCAAAATTTAATTCTGGCTCATTTACTGTGCGATTTGAGTTGCAAATATAATGGCTAGATGGCAGCACCCTTGCAAAGTGAAATTGTGTGCGCTCACCTCACAACAGCGGTCAAGATATCTTTGTTCTATATCATCATACTTAGAGCAAATGAAAATATCATGGGAATTATGTGTAGATATTTGTACAGACAGTACTCTATCAATGGTAGGTTCGTTGGAAGGATTTGTGACCCTTGATTTGTGAACATTGGCTTAGAAATTTGGATAAAGTAATGAGAGTAGCTATATCAAATGTTAGACCTATTATCGCTAAAATTTGTAAAAGCCGACAGGGTCAGGTGTCACATTAAATTATTATCGTCACAAAAGGTTACATTGGTGTATTTATGTTTTTATCTATTTTTTTTAAATAAATGTAAACTTTTCTGTACTGAAAAAATCAGTTTTATTTTTAATAAAGTTATCTTTGCACATTTTTTGGATCTTTAGTTTTGATGTACCGCGAATTTTCCTTATGAATAATAGTGCTCCCTGACTTCAAAAAGGTTTAGAACCACAGTAAAGAGGATTCAGCGGAGCGATGTGAAACTTATTATTTTTGCTGTAAAATGTGCATTATTAATCGATTGCTTACCAAAAACTGGGTGAATTTAATTAAGAATATTTTGTAGTTTTTAAATGAATGTTTATTTATAAACGTTTTTTCATTAATGGATTCCAAATACCATATAATTAAATAATTCAGCACTAGTAAATTGCACTTCCTTGACAAACGTTTGTTAATGTCAAAAAACGAAGGCTTTGCATTTTTTTGCAGGAAAAAATGTTCTAATAAATTCGTGTAAACCATCGTGTAATTATTGTTTGTTTATGGAAAACTGTATATTCAAAGGTATTTTCTTAGTTTTCCCCATCCAAATGAATTTAATTGTGTACTACTGTTTTAAAAAGCTCTAGGTCTCCGAATATATAAATAAAAGTATTTAAATTAACAATTCTCTTTTTCGTTTTCTTTACTATTTTAAGACGTTTAATTTTAGCACATTAGGTGAATACATTATTTTTTAAAATTTAATTTAAAAAAGAGAAATTATTGTGTTTTTATTATTTACAATAATACTTTAATTTCATACTATTTCTGTGAGCCTAAGCGGCTCATTATTAGAAATAGGTATCAAATTGTGGTAGAGTGGGTTCGAACGAAACTCTGACTCAAGAGTCCGCGATAGTAACTACGGGACCACAACCCGACACTCGAATTGAATTAAATTCCGCCACTTTGATGTAGGTAAGACCAAAAATTAACAATGATCGAATCACTCGACCGACCGGGAAACATAGACAATACCAAAAGATAGATAGAAAACGGATCCTATGCCATATTTATTCGTGAGAATATTCGCCCGGTCTGTACTAGCCATATGGACTTCACCTCACCGGAAGTCATAGACAATCCAAATGGCCGCCATACTGCCATTGAATTTGCGAATAAATATGCTCAGTGTTAGCAAAATTGTAGACTTAGTTTTAGAGTAAATTATTAGTTTGTTCTTAAACTCCACAGTCCCGTGTCTGAAGACAAACCTCCCAGCTACGCATCAACTGTCAATGTAATCTTTCAAACTCATTAGTGATTTCGAGTAAACATAAATAAAACAGACATCCGTTTCTTCAAAATGGCCATTTTTTATCTGTGCGCTGAAAAACATATCTACACATAATTTTATTCTAGCGGAAAGTCCCTATTTAAACATAAACATTCTGCTTTACCTCAAGTAACAGCATAATAAAAGGGCCCATTTTAGATAAAAACATGTCGTTATGTTTCCAAAAGGTAAAGGAAGATTATTTTAGTTCCCAAAGAGCTACTGAGCGACATAAATGAGGTATTAACGATACTCAAGTGTTTAAACACGTTGAAGCTGAAAACACGCTAACGTAGATATTTTACTGATAAAATATATTAATTACATATATGTGCACATACACTTTTTACCTAGCTTCAGTCAGCTACACCAAGATGCAACGCCATATGTAACATAGTAAACAAATATTTATTAATATTTATTTTTATAACTTGTTCTTATTTCATATAAAGAATGAAATAAAACTATTCAACAACTTTAAAACAAAATATTTGAGGTATTATTTGTATATAAAAATAAAACACTTGCATAAGACCACTTTTTTGAGTTTATTTATGTGTATTTTCCGAACAGTAATTTTTTCCGATTTATCTGACCAATGTCGTAAAAATTTCCGCAATCACAGTTAAATTTTCAAATATTTCATTTTGTTTTTTTTTTCAAATATAAAACGTTGATCAGGTTCTTTTTTGATATTTTTATGTGTTTTGTCGTAGACAATTAATTTCCGTTAGGTTTGAAAAAATATTTTTTAAAGGATTTTTATAGAATGCATATTGAATTTTTGTTTTTTTAGAATTTGTATTGAATTTTTAAATTTTTTTTAAAGCACATTACCTTTCAATAACCCTTTTCTTTTCATATCCTTATTTCGAAGAAAAACTTATTTTTTCAATACAAAACGATGTTTTAAAAAAACGATTAGGTACGTCAAATGTTACTTGGGTTTAAAGAAAATGAAGTTACTATTTAACTTAATTGTTTATATTCATATTGTTATTTTCTCTCTCTTTTTTGTGTATATATTAGGTTAAAATGGTTAAAAACATAAAAAATGTATTAAAAAAAATAACTCCACCGACAAGACACACAAGGTGGGTCTCAAAAAAATGTTCAAAATTGTGATTTAAATAAATGTAACGAATACTAGGCCTTAAAAGATAAAACAGATAAATTAAAGGACAATTTTAAACTCTGATAAAAACACAGTGTTGTGTTTATAGTTTCGAAGATTTCGGAGTAATAAAAAACGTTTTCCTAAAAAAGTGCAGAATGTTTGCATCTTGTGGATAGCCACAAAGATAACATCATAACATGTGTAGAATCTCAAGTGGGCGCTGATCGTTTGTTTATTTATCTCGGAAACAATGTATTTATTTTTTGTTTCCATGCACCACCCAGAGTTTTGTCATTTTTTATTCCGTCACCGAAAAAATACGAATATTTTAAGCTGAACATTAAATTTTTAATGGATTCCTCTTGAAAATTCTGTTTTTGAATATCCTCTTGAATGTTCTGAATATCCATCGCGACACATGTACCATGTACCCAAGATTATTATCTGGTGATGACAGTATTAGGATATGAAAATATTAAAAGACTATTCATTCATATTTTTGGCATCTCAACATAATGAAGATAATGTGGATATTTTCAGGGCTTATGACCTGTCATAGGCTGGTTGAGTGAAAATTTTACACACGTGCAACATTCACAATTCTACCAATGATTTACAACCACACTACTAAAATTTTTGGAACTCCCAACATATATCATTAATTTTATGACGCTGTACGTATGAGTTCACAAGATTCATCTTTGTTCGATTGAGAAAGCTTTTTTTAAGAATAGACCCTTTTTAAATGTACGCAAGATGCGAACCTGAATTATTTCTAAAAACTGGAAATCGCCTGAAAACATGATTTTCAATTTTATGTAGCTTATAATTTGACTCTTTATTTTGATAACATTTTGAGTGTATCCATATTATGAATGTTCACAAATCTGGGTTCGCCAAAACTAATCAAAATTATTTTACCGTCTGAAAATGCAACCTGCTTTTTAGAAAAATGTGGATAATGCATATTGAAGCTCTTTTTCTTGTAGACGTATCAATCATGTAGTACCTACATGCTTGCTAACTTTTTACTTTTTCTCTTTATTGTTTATGTTTTTAAGTTTTTAATTTAATTTAAATTTAATTTTTGTTTTCTGAAAGTCAAGTATTTTGTTTTTTTTTGTATTTCATATTAACACTTTTTTTCTAGTTCTACTTCTTATAATATCTATTGTATTATTGCCTACACACAGGCCATGCCTTTGTGAGATCTTTTTTTGTATTTATATTTTATTCAAATTTTTGGATTTAAATATATGTCATATTAACGTTTTATGCCAGTATACACACGATATATAGGTACTTGAACCGAATCACTAAATATATATTACGTACTTAATTAATTAGGTTTAATATCCCTCTCTATTTGGCGCAAACCTTCTTAACGCGTTTGTCTATAATTAATACATTTACCGCTATAAAACTTTATTCATTTCAAAGAAAATATTTTGCCATGGAAAACTTTTATTAGCTGCGTTAACCGCCGACGGACCGAAAACTTCCCCGCCCAGAGACTAACAAACTATGGTTCCTAAAAAACTAAGATATTTCGTATTTTTATACTACAAAGCATTTCAATAGCGTATTTGAAATCTTAATAGCGTAATTTAAAGTATTAGCGCCTACATAGTTAGGCTTTACAAATGTCAGATTGAAGAAAATAGTTTAATGAAATTATTTTCCTTTCTTTCCAAAGTTTTTTTAAATTATTGATTCAGTCAATTTTCATATACAATATCAAAACGTCAATATCAATTTTGCATACAATTTCAAAATTTATTTTTTTAGACAATTTTTAAATACCAATTGTTCTTACTTAATTCAATTATTGTACTTACTTGTCAATTATTTCAGGAAATGTAGATTTATTTTAGTGAATTTCCAAGACATCATAATATTAATATAATAGAACAACAGCTTTATAGTTTGCCCCTTTAACAAGGCTTCAGGTTTGCGCCGCCCACGACGACCACTGCTGACAACTCGTCGGCAACTCTCGTCTGAACTTCGGGAAGCGGACCTGACTTGGGGGGATGCAAGGGAGGTGGCAGCCGACATAAGTGCTTGGAGCAGTCTGTAGACTCCATATACTCCACATTGGAAACGGATATGGTTAAAGAAGAAGTTTGTAGTATTTTTCCACTTTTATTTTATTTGACTAGTAACTGGGTTTGGGCATGTAGACGGAATGTAAGTAAAAAATGGAAAAAAAAGTATTTTTTTTTATAATGTAAAGTGCAGTTTCACCATGAAATATCAGTACAAAACTCAAATTAATAATGTAAATTTAGATGATTTAAAAATATACCACCAACGTGTGTGGTGCATTATTATTATCTGACTAGACCAACATAAAAAATATTTTTTCTATCAATAAAACATGTTACTATTGGCCCTATATTGACACTATTTTGCTCTGGGAGGGTAGCACTGAATACCTTCCCAGTGATTTACAATTCAAAAACGATGCATCATCTTTCAAAATTAAACTGATGTAAAAGTTTATAAGTATGAGTACAGAATATAAATTCCTGTATATCCTTTATTATTGAAATTTTTATCTGTTATTATTTGTACTTCTGTTATTATTTGTACAGTGTTTTCGGAGAAAAAAATGGAGATTAAACGTGTAAACGTATTTCTAATAATACTTACAATAAGTAGTATATATTTCCTTATGGTGCAAAAAAAACTTCAATAATACACTTCAACTTTGCCAATAATCTTCAGGCCGAAAAATCAATAATCCGCAACAAATTTTTCGTTAAATCCAGAGAATATTTTGCTGTTTAAATTTACCAAAACTTCCCAATGAAGCTTAATTTGACGAAGGTAGGCACATTAAAAAAGATAAATACTTTTCAGACCGGATAATGATAACTGGTCAAAATAAGTACCTAGAATAAAATTGAATAATAATAATAATAATAAATAAGGATAACTTATATTGTGCCTTTTTCGTAAAATACCACCTCAAGGGCGCTCTTTGATTTGATTTTTTCAGTCGATTCCCAGTGTGTGCAATGAAATACAAATTCGGAAAAAAGTATGATGTTACTTAAGAAATATATAAAATCTCATGGTTGTCAATTATGTGCAGAATGGTGAATGTTTCACAATATTCAAAGTGATTACTTAAACCAGTCGATTATTCTAGTTGTAAGCTCTACAAATATCTGGACTTTATTTTCTCATCTCAATACTTTTCTTCATCTATACTAAATAAATGGATTGAATCTTAATACATTAAATTAATAAATAAAACCTCTGTATACCGGGGTACAACCCATAACTTTTGGAAAATACTACATCATTATGTTGTTTCACGTGTATTTTGGATTTTTGATGTTAGTATTTATTCATAAATACCATTATTTCTTATTGTGACACGTATTTCGATGCATTCCCTTCATTTTCAAACACCGTATAAATGATGCAGAATTCATCGAAAAACGTGTCGCAATAGATTTTAAGAAATATCTACCAAATAAAACTTAAATGGATAGTTATTACCACAAAGTTACAGCCGAATCAATTGATGTATTTTTGATAATAAAGATTTCGCTATTTAATGTGAAAGGAAAAATGGACGAAAATTTAAAGATGATATTTTGTGCCAAAAAACCCATGATTTTTCTCGGTAAAGTATAATAATTGTACAATATATATTGAGAGCCGAAAGTTTACACTGTCTCGTAAATACGTTCCAAATAAAACGGTATTAAACATTTGAAATGTTTTTCTTGGGGCAATTTAAACTTACTTGAACACATGTTACCATGTAGATGTTTATAAACTGTTACCGACATTATGCGGCGACTGGAGAGCGAAGCAGTATGGAGAGCTCAGCAACTCAGCAATATGGAGAGGCGGCCGGCCGAGGGCTTCCGCAAAAAATACAGATAATAACATTTCCCCCATACATCAACCTCAAGTGCTGTAAACAAGCCGAGGTGATCAAATGATCGTTAAATCTTTTTAGCTGATGGCAATTAATTACACTAAAATGTGGAGTTTATCATACAAAGTGGATAAGTTCTAGTTTAGATAAGGATTAATCGTTCCAATTTTAGATGCGTTATTTTTAAAAACAAGATTTTGAGTGAGTCTAAATACTTGTTCACAAAATCTGGATTATCACCAATTATAGGAGTTATTTTCATATTATTTGGACACACTCAAAAGTTGTAAATAAATTAACTGGTCAAATTGTAAGCTAAAATACTAAAAATGAAAATTATATTTTCTGGCGTTTCTCATGTATGTGATCACAATCCAGAATTCGGATCTCACATACTAATAAAAGAGTTTCTGCTCAGTTACAGAGCTTCTTTTCATCTCACCAATAGATGTCTCTAGTGAAGTTCTAATGATTTAAGAACAACGTTTCGAAATTGGTTCATATTTATAGAACTTCCAAAAATTTGAGTAGTGTGGTTGTCAATAATGGGTAGAGTTGGTGAACGTTACACGTGTGTTAAGTGATCACTTAAACCAGCCTATGACGGTCGTCAGCCCAGACGCACAGACTTCAGCACTAAATGCACAGACTTCCATATTTTTCTTCATCTTTGATGAGACGTCAAAAAATAATTTCTTATAAAGTTTATAGCCCAGTCGCTATCTACCGTAATATCGATAATATCACGTTAAGTATAATAGTTTTTCTTTAGTAATAGTCTGACTTAACTTGAATCACGCCTTTTTTTATTTTTACCCTGAAAATGGTAATAATAAAACCATTAAATTTTCTAGTTTTTCATACTCTATAAAAAATCCCATCATTGTATTAATTTTTCTCTAAAGCACACACATTTTTCAAATTCGTCCTGAAAGCTGAAATTTAATTATTGTATGTATAACCACATTTTTTCAGGTTTAAGTCGAAAAATATAGATTACAGATCAAGATATAAAATGACCAATATTTTGTTCTAAGTAGATAGTTATTGTCATTTTTACACTTATGGGTTATAATTCAAGATTAAAAATAGGTATAATTCAAGATGGCGGCTTGCGCAACAGGGTTAGAATTACAAATATCTGGATATACCATATATCAATGAACCTTTAAATATATCTAGAACTAGACTGGCTGAATTTTCATTGAAATATTTTATTTATAAGCGATTTTATGACCGTACCTCCTTTATATGAACCCTAATATAACATTTATTCTCAGAATAAGTCTAATATCTAACCCTTATCCGCACCCAATGGTGCATAGGGCACTGCATCATATAAACGCAGTGTTATCTTGATCGTTGACACATGAAGGAAAGGTGATCAGCCCTCCGTTTCAGGTCCAGGGTAATATTGAATAAATACTAGAGTGAAAAAATCACTTATACTTATTTCACCCCCCCCATCTGAGAATCGAACCCAGGACCTCCAGTACGATAGCCGAGCGTCCCCGGGAACTTGTGGACAAATCATGTGCAATAATAATTATTCAATGGCCAATGAGAGACCAGAATGTCAATTACGTACGGAAGTTAACTATGTAACTAAGTAGATAACTTGTAGATAACTGAAACATTACTTCCGGCCATTCATTTCTAATGACTTTTTAAAACGTCGCGACGTTCTTTTACAAACATTGGTAATGACGTTTTATGCATAATATATGTATCTACAACAAACATTAAAATACAATTAATATCTGCCAAAACATATAAGTGTAGGTAAAAACAAACACATTTAACTGTGACCTCTTTTCATGGAGCATGGAAGTTGTTTTAATACCCATTGTATTATATTTTTTCTAAAAATACTAAAAGGTAAATACAAAATGTTCACTCGATCATGTATTTTATAAGAGATAGTATCCAAAAATCTACTAAAACCGGTATATTTAAAGCGTAATAATAAAGTACCCCTAGATTGTCAAAATAACGCACTGTGCGTCGATCAGTATTACCTACAAGTGAATGATACCGAAAAAAAGTGCCTAAATTATTTTAACTCCCAGGTTAGAAAATTAAAAAAAAAATACCATAGTAATTGGTTTTTGGAGTCCACAGAAACCTTTTTTATAGTCGTAGCTAAAACGTCTAGGGGCAATAACAGACGATTACTAGATCTATTGAAAATATATGAAAAACCCATAGAACCGAAGAAAAATATATGCGCGGAAAACTCGAGCAGTGTGGCACGCAATATGGCTTCGGTCAAACAAATAAACACTTTTGTTCGGAATATATATCTAATTTTACGTCTATTAAGCGGCGGGTCAGAGTGAAATTTACGACCAAAGGAGAGTGGTATAAAATACATTTATGTGAGTGGAACCATCAGTGATATGAAGAGTAGGTATGAATATAAAAAAGTGTAGTCGAAGTTTGTAGGACGATGAATTCGTAGCCTAAAAGTACGTAGATTATTTTCACATTTCGCAATAAAGATTATTTAATTTCATGTATTGTATATTTAATAAATAATGGAAGATAAAAATATATGAGTAAAAAACTGCATACAGTATGTACCTACCTTGGTACACCCAAGGTTTCTACATTTTCTTTCAAAAGAAATAACCCGCAAACTTAACTGGTTAAATTATAAGCTAAAATAAAAAATAAAAAGCATATTTTCTAGCTTTTCTCATGTATGTGATTATAATCCAAGATTCGGCCCTCACATACAAATGAAAGAATTTCTGCTCAATCAAAAGCATCTTTTATATCACCATAGATGTCTCTAGTGAAAAAAATGTGCGCCCAATAATATATATCTTATGATGGTTAAAATTTCTTCAACATATTGATTATCATAAAATCTAAACTGTGAATTAAATTCATCACTCTGATATTATAAATGTATTTGACGTCTACCGCCTTTTATTTTCTCAAACCACTTTTTTACATCAAACTCGTCACAAGTATGAAAATCCTTGTCTTATTTTATACATTTTATTTAACTATTGTAAAAAAAGAAATTTCGTCAAGTATACAATCATTCATTTATTGATAACAAACTAGAAAATGAAAATGAAGAACAGGAAAATAGACGTGAAATATTAGACATTAATTTTGAAAAAGTGTTTACACGATTAATCTTATTATGATTTGTTGAGGAATAATATGGTTAGGAGGTAGTGTGTGTACAGAATTTTCGTTAATTTATCGATAAAAAGTATTTTGAAGCATATTACGAGGTGTGCGAGATGTACAGAGTATGGTTTATGTTACTATATCAAAGGGGAAATGTTTACATTCGCCTGACGAATAGCTCACATGTATATTTGCTTCTTGAGAAAATATATGATTGTTATGTGTTACGTATGACGTAGATAATTTGTATTACTCAATCAGTGGCGTAGTCAAGTACAAAAAAAGGCAAAATAAAATATTTCATAACTTCAAATAAAGGCCCAATGTACAGAATAAAATAAGAACTATATAGTTTTTAACAACTTTGTATAAATAAATATAAGTGTTTTTTCATTCTAATATTTATTTATTTAATATTGCCCTGGACTGGTACCTGCAGCGGAGGGCTGATCACCTTTCCTTTATGTGTTATCGATCAAGATAACACTGGGTTTATATGATGCAATTTCCTTTGCACCATCGGATGCGGATAAGGGTTTAAAGACGAAGAAGTTTTTTTCACAAGAATTTTATTTGACCAGCAACCGGGTCTCGTCGTAACGGACATCACTAGTCTGATGATGTCGGTTACAAAGAATCCCGGTCGCAGGGCAAATAAAATTCACGTGGAAAAACTACATACTTGTTATTTTATTCTATAAAATGCAGTTCCACCAAGATATGTCAGTACGAAACTTAAAGCCCGATATACGATGAATTGCGACTTAATTTTCATTAAACCTGGTTAACTTTTCTTTTGTTTTTAAAACCATTTAATTAATTCGAAATTTTTTTTTTTCTCAATGCAAAAACGCTTTTTTGTGAACAAAATAATTACGTGAAATGTTACCTGGGTTTGGGGAAAATTCAGTTGGTATTTAACAAATGCTGGGCTTTAAAATTGGAAACTGTCTTACTGTCAGTTTCCAATTTTAAATCCCTAACTGTCAGGTTATTTGGTGTAATTTTTTTAACACTGATTTTATTTTGAAAAAATAAGTTTTTCTTCGAAATAAATATAAGGTTTTGAAAAGAAAAAAGTTATTGACTGGTAATGAGTTCAATATATACCTATTCTAAAAAACAAAAATAATAAATCCAATATACATCTTTTGAAAATTGGACGTGTAAAGATGTGTTACCCCTTCGGCAGTTGGCTGACGAATGAGTTCTGTCTTTGCGAATATCCCATTGATTTGCTGGTGAGTTTCACTTAAAATTGGGTTCAGTCATGTTTTTCTTAATAGAAACGTACTGTCAATAAGAGTAGGAGTTTCCTACGCCACTGTATTTCCGTAAATTTTCTTATGGTTTAGATGACTAAATTTTATGATAGTGTTAAGGGAAATGTTTGTATGTTTAACGTACAAAATATTTCACCCGATGGCTCGTGTTTACAGAGTGGTATGGAGTGCGGAAGAAAACCAATAAATCGTGCTGAAAACTAAAACGCATATTTTATTGCACCAATTATAATTTCAACGTCTTCATTTTCTCTTGCACGTGATTTCACATTAAATTTTTCCAGTTGGTGCTACTGGCAAATGTTAACGTCTTTAATTAAGCTATTTGCTCAATACTAAAAAAATAATACTCAATAAAATAAAAACCTTTTTTTACTGTCGGTGACAGCACCAATTTAGTACTTAGAGTCATTAACGTAATCCGATCCCGGCGGGAACGGTCTAATTGCCCGGTTGCATTTTATTGCTTAAGGTCGAAAATGTTTTCAAACATTCAAGTATTTACAACTTTTACGAAAAGGCGATCTCTTTTTGCTCGCTGTAGCCGAGAAGTTGCTAGTTATAACCGCGAATAAATGTATGGAGAAAATCAGAAACCAAAATATCAACGAATGTTTCCTCGTTATATCCGAGATCTCGCTATAACCGTGTTCGTAATAACTGAGTTTGACTGTGTATATATATATATATATATATATATATATATATATATATATATATATATATATATATATATATATATATATGTATTTATTTATATATATAGATAAATATGCATATATATATATATATATATATATATATATATATATATATATATATATATATATATATATATATATATATATATATATATATATATATATATATATATATATATATATATATATATATATATATATATATATATATATATATATATATATATATATATATATGTGTGTGTGTGTATATAACACTTAAGAAGAAGCTTTTGTATGCACGTTTGTACATAAAATGCATATATGGTAATGAGTACATAATAGACGAGCAAGAAAAATACATTATTATACCGTTGCATATTTCATTGTACAATACTACTTGTACATTGTATATTGCATGGAGTTCATGCAAATAAGGACATAAGAAGTGCATTTAAATGCACGTTTATGTATATATCATTGTAGAATACGTATATGAAAGCTTCATGTAGTGGGACCGGAAGAGAAGCGTGTATGGGCGGGTCGGTCTATAATAATGTAATTTATTGTTTGAATAATGGGTGTTGGAGGGTTCGTTTTGTCTGATTGGTGAATGCTTTTTAAGAAAATGCAAAGTATGTACGCTAAATAGAAACTTCATTGATAATAACTACAAGTATTTCAGTTTTAAAACTTTATGTATTCAAATTTATTAAAAAGGCATTAAATTACTTAATGCCAGGAGCTTGAAAGTCTTAACATTTCAACATATATTAAAAAAATATCCCTGAAGAAAATCCATAGATTCGAACATAAAATATTTTTAATAAATTATTAATGGAAAAATATTAATTTCAGAAAATACTACAGAAACTTTGTTTTAAACCACTAATATTTTTGTTTTTTTTTCAATCAGGTTTGACAAGCATCTAGTCATCTTCAAGGATGGATATGTACTTATCCACTCTCGTAGATGACAAAGTGCTTGTCGAAACCGATAGAAAAAATGTACAGAAAATAAAAGTAGTAAAAAACAAAGTTTGAGTTTCATTTTATAAAGTTTATAAAATGTTCCATGCAGTATCAGCACAAAACATTCAAGAAAAGAAAAGTGTTTCCATTATAAACAACTTTTCATTGCTTTTATTATAGTTTTAGGGTAGTACTTATATTTACCTATCACCAATCATTAAAAAATATGCTTGATAGTACGATCTATTTTTATCAACCCACTCGAATTATCCAACTTAATCTTTTTACTCACTTATAAATATTCTTCGTTATTTAAAGATTTTGATGAATAATGCAATCGATTTTAGTGGTTTTACGCAAAATACTCAATGTTCCTTTGATTTTGTTTGATGTGATTATACATTATTTTTTAACCCTTATCCGCACCTAATGGTGTATAGGGCACAGCATCGTAGCGACGCAGTGTGATCTTGATCGTTAATTATACGAAGACAGGGGTATGCCTACGCTTCTTGTACCAGTCCAGGGCGATATCAAATAAATATGTGAGAGAAAATCACCCATATTTAGTTTGATCCCCTGGAAACGAATCCGAGACCTTCAGCACAGTAGCCAATCGCGCTAACCACTACAGTACGGCGGTTTTCGTTTTAATATGATATACAAAAGTAATGTTTTAAGGATGCTGTTTGAAGCACTCATTGGTCGAAAAATTCAGGGGAAAGTGGACGTAGAATTTAAATGTTTGTTACTTTACAATTTCAAGTTAACAGTATTGTAACAAAAATTATTGGCTCTTCTATAATAAAAATTTCGTGCAAGTATAAAAAACTGCGTACTTCTCGATTTAATTTTTAAACAGGTAAATTTAAGATAATAATACAAATATACAAATGAACGCGAATCTGGAAAGCTTGATAAACAACTTCCGTATTTTAAAATGATAGTTTAATGGATGAAAATTCACTTTATACAAAAGTATTAGCAGTAATAATAAAAAAAATGCAGGATCCATGAATTTAGTATCCCAATTAGCATAAAAAGGTGTGCACAACTTTCAAAATATAGATCTTTCTAAAAGTACTTAACTAATGAAAGTAGGGTTGCCCCTTTTTCATAATGGAAAAATACATAATAAGTAGTTCATGGGTAGGTTATGCGAAAAAAGCGCCCTAATGGCAGAAAAGTTTTTTTAATGATTGTCTTTGCTTAAGTTTTCTGCGCCAGTTAAACTTACCTAATAGGTTGAAGATATTTTCTACATGCATGCTTGTTTATTGATTAGGAAATTCGTAAAATCAATTAGTACCATTCCATGAGTATACCGTCGTGTTTCGACTAATAAGACATTTATTTTGTTTTTGTCCCATTCCTTGAGTATACCGCTGTGATTCGAATAAAAAGATATCTATTTAATTTTTCTCCCTTTCCATAGTTAAACCTTTATGTTTCGAATAGAAAGATACCTATTTTGTTTTTGTCCCATTCCTTCATTATTGGCGTATCTCTACATGAGAGAGTACGGCTATTATCCTTGGCTCTACCCGACCCAGTTTCTCCAGGGTATGCTTGGCTACAATAGTTTAGAGACTAGAAGGAATGTGTATTTGATTACGCATTTTTATCGATTGTTGCGCGGTATGATCGATATTCCTGAAATTATCCGGAACATTGGTCTGTATGTTCCCGATAGTTACCTAAGACAGCGTCGACATAGATTGTTTCCCATTCCTATATACAGGACCAACCTGCCGATGGTTATGCCTGTAGGAAGAGCTACCGCTATGTTGAACAATATCACATTGGATATTGATTTGTTCCATGTGTCCGAAGGAGTTTTCCGAAGCGTGATTCATCTACACCTTTAAGTCTTCTTGCTTACTTTTAATATATACGCCTTGAATATTGTTTGTTATGTATATATTATTTTTTTGTTGAATAAATTGAATTGAATTGAATTATACCGTTATGATTCGACTTATAAGATATCTATTTTGTTTTTGTCCCATTCCGTGAGTATACCGTTGTGTTTCGATTAATAAGGTATCTATTTTGTTTTTGTCCCGTTCCGTGAGTATACCGTTGTGTTTCGACTAATAAAATATCTATTTTATTTTTGTCCCATTCCTTGAGTATATCGTTGTGTTTCGACTAATAAGATATACATATATTTTGATTTGTCCCTTTCCATGAGTAAACCGTTGTGTTTCTAATAAAAAGATATCTATAATACTTCGTTTTGTCCCATTTTATGAGTACTCCATTATTTTTCGACTAATAAGATTTATTTTTTTATTTTGTCCCATTCCATGAGTAAACCGTTGTGCTTCGAATAAAAAGATATCCATAATACTTCGTTTTTTCCCATTCTATGAGTACTCCGTTGTTTTTCAACTAATAAGATAACTAAAAATATCAAATACTTTTTTTCCCATTTTATGTTCGCCTCCGTAGTGTAATGGTCAGCACGCTCGGCTACCGTTCTGGAGGACCCGGGTTCCATTCCCAGGAGGGGTAAGAATAAATATGAGTGATTTTTTCACTGTAATATTTATTTAATACTACCCTGGACTGGTACTTGAAGCGGAGGGCTGATCACCTTTCCTTCATGTGTAAACGATCAAGATAACACTGCGTTTATATGACGCAGTGCCCTACGCACCATTGGGGTGAGAATAAGGGTTTTATTATTATTATTGTTATGAGCACTCCATTAATTTTCGACTAATAAGATATCATTTTTGATTTTAGCAAAGAAAAACTACATTCTCTAGGATTCGAACATGGGACATTTGAGTCAATCCATCAAACAACAGTGGGCACTGACTGACTATTACGTGCTAGTTATTATTTTAAAAATATATTCAATAACTCATTTACGTAAGAGAATGTAAAATGTTATATCAACATATCTTAGTGATAGTCCCTATTTAACCGCTGAGTAGCAGTTAATTTAGTACGATATCTATTCTTAAACTAATGAATAGAGATTAGTTTACGACTACCAGTTATTGGTTGGCAATGGAAAGTTAATATTAGTTATTAAGAACTTGTTATAATAGAATTATGAATATTTACACCCTGCTGTCCACGCTCAGCTTCGTTACACGGTTTGATAAGAAATAAATTGCTATTTGATTATTAATAATAGATATTAGCCCGCCGTGATATAAAGGTTAACGCGTTCCATTCATACATTATTAGGAGATGCTTAAAGAGATTTATTACTTTGTGTTGAATCAACTTTAGTAGCCCTCCAACCTCTGGGACGGGGTCGCCAACAATTCTTCGATCTCATCTGACTTTTATTAAAGAAGGTTTTAAAACAAGGACAGAAGTGTTCATTTGTTTCAATGAGTAGTAATCACCGTAAAATAAATCCAATACATTATGAACGCATTGATTTTTTTAAAAATGCAAATGCTTATTAGTTTATTAATATATTATGTTACATGCATATTATAATCCGTTTATTATTATGTATATATATATATATATATAAATATATATATATATATATATATATATATATATATAAATATATATATATATATATATATATATATATATATATATATATATATATATATATATATATATATATATATATATATATATATATATATATATATATATATATATATATATATATATATATAAATATATAAATATATATATATATATATATATATATATATATATATATATATATATATATATATATATATATATATATATATAAATATGTATATATATAAATAAATATATATATATATATATATATATATATATATATATATATATATATATATATATATATATATATATATATATATATATATATATATATATATATATATATATATATATATATATATATGTATATATAAATATATATATATATATATATATATATATATATATATATATATATATATATATATATATATATATATATATATATTCCGTAACATCATTGTACAGATAAATTACCGTTTTTTTTTAAATATTTATCAATACCTTAAAAGGTTTTTTGTTGTTGTTAAAAGACCTTTTTGTTTTTTTTTTGTGCATTTTTAAAATCAGCGCAAATACTTAAACTACGCCAACTAAACCCGTAAAACTTATAGTTAATAATATGTAATACATGGTACAGTGAAACCCCTGAAAATCTGAACTGATTGGGGCTGTGGCGTATTCGGATTTGGAAAAGTTCGGATTAGCCGAGAAATTTTTAATACAGTACATATGGTACATAGAACTTTACATTACAGTAGTTACGTTGTACGCGCAGCTCTAATGTTAATGAAGTACTATATGACGTTTTTTCTTTTAAGGTAGGTATATTTACATTATTTGAAACTTTTTACATTTCAATCTAATATTACAGTAGATACTTAAGTAGTAATACAGATACAGTACAGTATACTTTATTATTATTTTTCAAACCCTCATCCGCACCCGATGGTCCATAGGGCACTGCATGATTATATGCAGTTTTATCTTGATCGTTAACACACGAAGGAAAGGTGATCAGCCCTCCGCTTCAGGTACGAGTCCAGGGTAATATTGAATTAATATCGTAGTGAAAAAAATCGCTTATATTTATTCCCCCCCCTGGGAATAGAACCTAGGACCCCCTACTGGAGGTAGCCGAGTGTGCGGGCCATTGCACTGCGGACACAGACAGATATAATTTAACACCTTTTTAATAATAGTAATAAAAAATTGGTAACATACAATAATTTCATGTAATAATAAATGAATTATTTTCATAAATAAAAAAGTATTTGTTTATATATTTTTTTTAATACAAATACTTTTCTTCAAAATCTTGTGAGGATTTCTTGGCATTTCAGATTCCCGGGTTTCCACATGTTCAAAGCTCATAATCCTTTTTTTTCGCAGTTTTTTGTTGTGCACCCCTGATAACGGCCCGAACCTGAATACATTACAGCTCTAATCGGAGCCCGCTGTGAGAAGGTAGCCATAAATATAATAAGGAGAAATACCTCCGCCATTCCTTCCGTGGCCACTCTCCATCACCTTCCCTCACCAGCTCGGCTATCTCCTCGTTCTCCGTCAGCGAGCGGTGATTACTCATATAACTTGTAATGGAACTGTCGACACAGTAATCTACTTACTAAACTGTGAACTGTGAACTTATCCAAGTCAGAGGCGTGCAGGCAACAGGGTGAAAAGTGGAGAGAAATTAGTCCCGGTAGCCAAAAGTAGAGGGTATTGACATCTCATCCGTAGGGTAATAATCCAATGTCCGATATTATACTAAATAATATTAATATTCATATCATTTTTTGACATCTCATGAAAGATGAAGAAGAATATGGAAGTCTGGGCATTTACGGGGCTGACGACTGTCATAGGCTGGTTTAAGTGATCACTTTACACACGTGTAACATTCACCAATTCTATCCATTATTGACAACCACACTACTCGAATTCTTGAAAGCTCTATATATATATATATGAACCAATTTTGAAACATTGCTCTTGAATCACTAGAACTTCACTAGAGACATCTATTGGTGAGATGAAAAGAAACTTTTTATTGAGCAGAAACTCTTATTACTATTTGAAACTATTTGGACACGCTTAAAACGTTGTGAATATTAATATTGTTGAAAGTAGGGGAGCCAAAATGATTATTACAATTCCTTTCTTTTTTGGTTGACAATCAAATCAATCCGTATTTTTTTGTATTTGATGCGGGGCTCAAAACGAACCGAAACTTCGTCCTGTTCGCGAGATACTTACAGTTAATATAGGTCCTCATTGTGGAGTTTTCATATTTTTTTATAACATTTTTTGTTTTATCCCTTAGCTAATATTACATTAAATTCTAACTATTATTTACACTTAATTTAACAACATATGTATTTACATATTCTTACAGTACACATGACATTTATTTTGAAATTATTTAAAAATATTTTAGACTTATTCTTTATACATTCAGGCATCTCATCATACATTTTTAAACCCTTGTATGAAATACAATTTTGGGATATTTTTTTTTAAATAGCAGTCTTATTCTATTCTTATTTCTAGTTATAAGTTTATGATTTTTATTAATTCAAAACTGCTCAATTTTTTAAAAATATTTGGGTATTTTGTCGTTAAAAAAATTGTATAATATAACTTCGGGATGAGAATCTGAGCTTATCTCCTACCGGGTTTTGGGAAGATTGATGTCGTTCAACCAATATAGGCGCCATGTCAGATGGGGTGTTCAAAAAAGGCTCTCAGTTGAAGATAGCACCCACAATTTTTTCTAGGAGATTTTTTTGTCGTTTATATGTAATTAAACAAATGTTTGATCTTTAAATCTTTAAAGGTCAAACTGGTATCTACCAGAAAAAAAATCGCATAACTGTACCAAGAAGTCAAAGGTCGTCATGATCTTCAGTAGTATGTGTAAGACCGATCCAGTTAGTAAAAAAAATATTTTGAGCCCTAAGCAGATCTTTTCTGGCATCATTTTGTCCAGTAATGTTTGCAATTAATGCGGTCTGACTTTACCATAACTACTTTACATTGTTTTAGAGTTAGAAATAGATTACGTAATTAAATAACATAACACTCTAGAGTTAAGCATTATCATCTGAAGGTAAGTATCATTGTGCCCAATTACTTGATTTCAAATCCCGTTATGGGTTTTGAAGATTTCCATAAAAAACTGTTTTCAAATGGTTCGTTTTAACATTTAAATCTTGTTAATGACAAAAAAATACCAACATACATAAAATTAAAAAAAAACTTGAATATTACAGTAATTACAAAAAAGCAAATAAGTAAAAAATGTCAAACCAACCTGGCACCTGTCTGACGGTGAGGTGTCTCATACTAGCTGGAACGTGAACTCCATATCCAAGTTGAAGACCGTCTCCAATACTGGAGGAAGTCGTGATAAACCTCTGCATCCCAAAACTCATCCCGTGATGCAAAGCACCTGACGTGACAGGAAGACCGGCAGACACAGAACCTTGTCCGAGAGAACTGTTCACAGGAGAACTCAAAGACCCTTGGTTAGAAGAATCCTGAGTCCTCGGAAAAGATGGACTAAGTCTGCAACATCTGAATAAAGATGTGACACATTCTGAACAAGGCGCTGACTGAGGCAGGGTTTGAGAATTTGAAGATTTATGAGCTGAAGGAGAAGTGTCTTTTATGTATTGCCTTGCTCCTTTGATCAAAGAAAGAATTGAAAACTCCGAACTTCTTGCATTGGTCTGTAAACTTTCATTATTGTATCGATGCAAGGGTTTCGGTCTTCGCAAGCAAGTAGTTTCACCAGACAGAATCCTGTCTACTCCAAACTTTAACTTGCTCGATTCTACTGATGATGAGATGGTTTCTCTTGGTGCGAATGCGGTTGTCAAGTCGTGTTCTCTTGTTGGATGGACATCTTCGTTGAAAGGCGGACTTCGACAGTCGCTTCTGGTTGTGTAATCGTTGGCGATATTGTTGTGAGGACTTTCGATCGATGATGCCGGGGATGCTGAGAGACTCATGGTTGTTGTACACACAGTCATATAGAAATTATAGTATTTTAAAACTGTACTCTCAGGTAGAAATAGTTTAACCAAAAATCATTTTGTTTCTAATTAACGTTGATCATAACTCACATACAAATAAGGAATTTAGTGAACGATCGAAAAAGTAAAAAATTAGGTATGATTATTCAACGTTCCACTTTTGATGCCTGACTCGCGCTTTCACGTTTAATTACTCAGTATTTATTTTTTCATTAGTATAAACATTGATTTATGTATTCAAAACTTAAAACTTTTTTTAAACAAAAATATTTTTTCCTCTGGAAATGAACTATAATACACTTCTCATTATTTTTCCATTTTATTTCATAATTTACTAATTTCATTAAGTTACGTTAATAATTGTACCATTTTATATTAAAAAAGGTTAATATTTATTTATGATTTTTAAATTGTTCAATTAACGAAACACACTCACAATCATATATTTTTAAAAATGTTTTAAAAAAAAGAATTTTTTATTTTTAATTTTTATTATGGACTTGATTTTCTACCAAATAAGCACATTAGACTCGTACATTAAAAATCGGAACGTTGTAGTGAACTGTCACAGCGATAATTTTTCTACCGATAAAATTTGTTCTACTGAAAGCTGAAAGTTTCGTAAGCTTTTAGTGACCGCTTTCACAGTTGACCACACAACGGCCGTCCACGAAAGTCGAGGGAAACTGACGAGAGGGTTCGCCCCCCAAAGGGGCCCGGGGCGGAGCGGACTGCAGTGGGAGGATCCACACCAAAACAACGAATTCCGATTGGTCTATACACTTGCCAGTGTCAGCCAATCAGGACGACAATCAACCCGGAAAAATTTGCACGCATGCCAAAGCTAAAAATTAGATTATTTGTTGATGTAGGTACGTACATTCGAGCTTACTTTCCGGATGAAGTGTCTATGGAGTGTGTACCTATTAAGAATACATATCGACGCTTTCCCAAGAAATTATCGTTAACACAAGTCAGGTGTCAACATCGTCAATACAATATTAATATTAATTTATTTTAAACATATTCATACATAAGACACATATCGCCCACTCCTTTCAACAACGTCATATATCAAAAATCGTCAAATTTCAGTTGTGCATATTTTCGGAATGCCCAGAAAATGTATATATCCAAGCAAAAGTGGCATATTTTTAACTTAATATTTACCCGCTACAGGGCATAAAGTGTTGTTTTAGCATATTGAAGAAAAGGCATTGTTTAATTATTTTTTTAAATATACTAAATATTTTTCAAACGGAGAAAAAACATTCAGGTTTTACCTAAAAAGATCTGTTGCACAGTAAAAAGTTCAATAAAGGGCTTGATATTTATTTTAAATACAATTCATTGTATTATAAAACTTTAAAAACGATCTCCTGAAAAATCATGTTTTTTGATATATTATATGACGTTGTTGAAAGGAGTGAGCGATATATAATATTCCGGATGAGTGATTTCCATTATTCATTTTGGGATATGGGATTAAAATTAACAAGACTGTAAAACAAATAAGAAAGTAACAAATAAGAAAACACAAGGCAAAAAGTAAAATATAAAGCAACAAAAGGTACAGTAGTAGGCATACAAAAAAAACATAAAGTAAGAAGCATATATAATATCATTTTCTTCTTCTACTATTTTCTTACAGATCTGAGGATCTGTCTGTTTTGTTATCCGTCTTATTTGACGTGTACTGTCATCTGTCACACCATCACTTTGGAGGTCTTCCAGGTGGTCTTATTCCATCTGGGTTCTCTTGAAGAGCAATTCGGGAGAATATATTTTCTTGCATTCTATTGACATGGGCATTCCAGAATCGTCTTCGTTGTCTTCTCCATCTGACCATTTTCTCCGTACTATTTTATTTATTGTTTCGACATTCACTTTGTAAGATATGATTAATTTATAAATAAAACACTTGTTTTTACCACTTCAATATTATATTGTTACTACTTGTTCCGGAAGCTACAGATGCTGCCGTCTACGGGTTTGAATACAAACAGTTTATATTCAAACCCAAAGCATCAGTAGCTTCCGAAACTAGTCATTACAATATACCTAATACTCAAGTGGTAAAAAACAAGAGTTTTAATTTTAAATTAGATGAAGAAATATGGCAAATATAAATTGTATTTTCATCTCTTCATGAGGACATTAGTGTTTTATTTATAATTTTCTGCGTACTACACATTTTCAGAATTTTATTCGGACTTTTAATGTGTTTCTAGTTATGCGTTTAATATAGTTTTGTTTTAGCGAATCTTTAAGTTATAAATATACGCGTGATAGGAAAAAATCGCCGCCTTCATGGAATACCTTCCTGGCTGACAAGGTGTTGGAGTTGCCCAGCAATGCCACCAGAGACAACAAGAAGACCAGCATCACCCCCTGCCATCTGCAGTTGACGAGGAGTTCAACAAGCTGCTTTCCGGCGCTACCATCACTCAGGGAGGCGTCCTGCCCAACATCTTAGCCATGCTCCAGCCAAGACGACTGAGAAGAAGGCGCCATAATACGACGACTTCACTTTCTACCCTTCAGACTCAGCCGATTGAAGACGTTTTTCTTTAATATTTTTTTATCTCTCATAATCATTTTCATATCACAATCCATATCTGTATTAGCGCCCTTGAAGTAGTTTTTTACGAAAATGGCGCTATATAAATCATTCAAAATTATTATTATATCTTTACAACGTTTGATGGTTTACGTTATAAAATATCACTTTTAAATACTGTCCTCCGCAAGAGTTATAAATCTTAATCCACACACATTTACACTAATCGACTAATCTATGTTATTTGCCTAATAAACTTATTGATCTTATGAATAATTAATGATTTAGTTGACACCCTGTAAATTTAATGCAATGCCATATGATCCATTGGTGCTGAAAAGGATGAAACAAAGATTACTACAATCCACCTATATACGTATATTATTTTTTGACATCTCGACAAAGATGAAGAAGAATATTAAAGTCTGGTCATTTACGGGGTGTCAAAGGCTGGTGTTAGTAAATTCTTGGAAGTTCTATATATATCATCCAATTTCGAAATCTTGTACTTGATTCACTAGAGACATCTTTTAGTGAGATGAAAGAAGCTTTTTTACTGAGCAGAAACTCTTTCGTTTATATGTGAGGTCTAAATCCTGAAGTATAATCACATACATGAGAAACGCCAGAAAACATCCTTTTCATTTTATCCACCTAAGTATATATATATATATATATATATATATATATATATATATATATATATATATATATATATATATATATATATATATATATAAATATATGTATATATATATATATATATATATATATATATATATATATATATTTATATATATATATATTTATATATATATATATATATATATATATATATATATATATATATATGTAAATGTTACAAGCAAATATTAGGTAAGAATGAAAAAATCATAATTTTCGGTGATCGGTTTTCCTTTTCCAAACTGACCACCCAATTAGAATCCCACTGAGAAGCTTCACAAACCGAATAACTCATTTTCTTATTAGGTAGGTACCTATGTAAGGTAGGTACTTGCTAAAGGTAAAAAATAAAATTACATTTTTGCAAAAATAATTCCGTTTTTTACGACGTCCGAACCGTTCACCATATACAGCATAAGAATCAATAAATAACACCAACTCTTTCAAGAAAATTTGCATTAAAAAAACAACAACGAAAATTCAAATCAATAAATCCCGCTTTATCCCAAGCGGTCAGAGGCGCTAAAACCTGACTTGCATCCGATATGATTCGGAAAAATGACTCTTAATGATATATGCTCTATGAGTCACATTTGAAGATGAAATGGTCGCGTGAATGATATTTTTGGTGGAGATTTAGAGTGAGACACTTCACATAAATGTGTCAGAGAGGAGCGTTCGGGAATAAAATGTAATAAAGTGTAACCGATCCTCTTTATTGGGCATGTTTATTGTGAGGTATTGTCATATTTTTATATGGTCTCTAAATAGTAATACTACGGAGAAAAAATGCTAATCAACAATTCAAGAGCCTTGCACAGAAAAGGTTATTGTATTCAAATGCGGATCTTTATAACCTATTTCATTTAATATTGGTCATTTCTCCCTTTTTAGGGAGGACTTTTGTACCATGGGAGAAATGAATGTTGTTAGTCTGTTTTAAATTAATTTTCATATTGGCGCCATACATTTGATAAATTTTATATTAGTACCTACTTACTATTTTTTGTTTTTATAATGCAGGTACACCTTATCTCGAAGGATGTCTACAACATTTATTTAATAATATCTTTGCAAACAAATAATCTAAATCCCATAAAAATAACACATAATTTTCATTGAAGCGAAAGAACGCTTCCGGAATTTTGACAAATAACCTCGTATTCAAAAAAAATAAGTACTCGTATAATTTAAAATATTGTGAATAAATAACAGACCTTAATTTAAGTTTGATAATGTTCTTAAGCGTATCATAGTATATAAAAATAATTCAGGAAGAATGTTACATAATTTTATAAAGGTCTTTGCTAATTTGAAAAAACACACTGAACTCAATCATAGATGGTGTCGAAAGCTAGCGCGGCTGTCCAAACTCAAAACACAGTAAGGGACATTTTCTTGTAGTACATTTTTTTGCATTTTTGGAGTAAGTAGATTCTACTTAGTCCAAAAATGCAAAAAAAAACGTACTACAAAAAATGTTCCTTACTGTGTTTTAAGTTTGGACAGCCGAGCTGTGAATGAAGGCGTCAATTAAAACATAAATACAATATCCGAAATTAGGGTAGTGTGGTTGTAAAGCATGCATAAAATGGTGAATGTTACATGAGCATGAAGTAATCACTTAATCCAGTCATTTACTCGTTTTCATCTGTGTTAAGATACCAATATAAATTACTCCTAAGTAGATAAACCGAGATCGATAAACAACGATTCAAATTATTTTGAAAAATATAATTCCTTGAGAATTACATGTTTTAAAGCTTTGACAGATTAAAAAAATAGTGTCACTGGTTATAAAAAAAACAACATAACGTAATATGAAAAACCCCCAAAAACTAACAGCACTTTTCGGCCACCTCACAATAACTGTAATAATATTAAAACCTTAAGCATTATGCGTAGTAAAATGTTAAAAGATTTTAAAAAAAGCGATTAATGTTATTAAGAAAAAAACTATAAATACATAAGTAGGAAAAAAGCCCCAAAAACTAACAGTACTTTTCGGCCACCTCACAATAACTGTAATAATATTAAAACCTTAAGCATCATGCGTAGTTAAATGTTAAAAGATTTAAAAAAAGCGATTAATGTTTTTAAGAAAAAAAAACTATAAATACATAAGTAGGAAAAAAGCTCCAAAAACTAACAGCACTTTTCAGCCCACCCACAATAATTGTGATAAGGTGTCGTATTACACATGACAATAATAATCATTATGATAATTATTATAACCCAGATTATTTTCAGAATACATATTAAAATACCAAGACACGATTATAATATTTTATGGTGTCGGAATAACATATTATTATTCTGTGAGAATATTAAATTTCAACACTAAACTTATTTATCAGGATTTAGAATTTAGTTTTAAGACTGGAAATGTCAATGAAATATGGAGTAATGCAGCCAGAACCGTAATATATATATAACCGTAATATATATATATATATATATATATATATATATATATATATATATATATATATAATATATATATATATATATATATATATATATATATATATATATATATATATATATATATATATATATATATATATATATATATATATATATATATATTTACATTTTTTCAAAACACATTACATACATAAGTCCCATATATAATATTCCCGATGAGTAATTTCTATTTCTCATTTTGGGACATGGGATTAAGGTTAACAAGACTGGAACACAAATAATAAAGTTACAGAAGAGATATTTTAAAAATAACTAAAACTAATACATGGCAAAATATGATAACAATAACAATTTAATAACAATAAAGAAAATATGACTAAACACTACTTTCCATAAAGCATTTTTTCACGTCATTCATTTTGGATCCCCGAATGGGTTCTAATATATATATGTCTGATGTCTGATTGCTCTTACATCAAAAAGTCCCAATTTTAAAGTATGTAATTGTTTCAAACATGAAGCAACATCATTTATCCATAAACTGAAAAGGAAACATGAAAATCTGAATTTTCGTTTGATCCAATTTGAGAATTTTATTTTGTTCATCTATTACATACCTACCATTTTCATGTAACTTTTTTTATTTTTCGTGTAAATTAATTCAATAAATAAGCTTTATTTAAAAAAAAAACATTGATCTTGTCTTCTTTTCAAAATGGGGGGAGTGGGTAATAATATCGACTTCCGCAAAATTTTTGGGATAATGGTTAAAAAAGTTACCCGACCGCTGATGATGTTAGTAAAAATGTCAATGTTAGTTTGTTCAAAATTTTAACTGTCCTAATGATATTCATCGATTACTTTTAAAAAATTGACAGAAAGTTGCATTCATATCGACGGCCCCCACGTAAAGTAAGTACTCTATTTGCAAATCTGTTACTTAACAGGAGAGAGCTTAGAAGATTTTTTCAATTTATTCTTTTTTATTGATAAACTGTTTTATCTGAAATTCTAAACTAGTATTATACATTAGAAAACACGATAAAATAATGTATTAATCGTTTTAAAACTTTATGCTTTGTCAAAATTAAGTAGTTAGCGTTTTAGGAGTTCAGTTCATTTCGAAAATTCGATGTAGATAGAGTCTTATACGCCTGAAACCTAGCCGTAATTTGTTTAATATATTTTTTTGTTTGTTTATATTTGCAGATAACAGTTGAAAACATAACCAAATATCTCAAAATTGACAATAATTTAGTAAGAGCACTTTACGTAGGGCACGTCGATATACACGCATGTTTTCATCCATGTATGATAATAAAAAATTAAATGTTAGTTTTTTCAAAAATTTTATTGTCCTCATGTTATTCACCGATTGCGTTGTTGAAATAGATGATGCACTGCTAAACTCCAAATATTTACAAGCTCTCACGAGATTTGGAGGCGCACCATAATTCAGTCGGAGGATAAATAAAAATATTTCATTGGATCGAAGCCGCAGTAATGCGAGGAATGCCAGCCAGCTATTTGTAGGATCATATTAAAACATTTATAACAAATTAAAGACACACCACATACGATGAGCTTTAGCGTTATGGAGGGTTATTGGTTGGGCGATTAAAATCAAGTTAAAATAATAGAACACACACAAAGTAATCTAACAATTTAATATCGTATCTATATTTATAAATTTAGAACACTTGAGACGATATGAAAAAAAGTATTATGACTCCTACTCCACTTTGGTTCGATGCGGTGTTGACTTAATCGTTAGATAAAAAATTATATTGCTCAAAAAAATATATAAATGCGTAACACCTTTAACTATGACAGTTAAAATAATGTTTGAAAAAACGGTTGTTTAAGCCGCAATGGCAGCGTCGGCTGTTACAATACACGTAGTACCTACTTAACATCACTCAAGGTACACCGTAATTATTACAGCGTACATCGTAATTCTTGACAGCTGCTGTTACTAAGCTTTTTTATTAATGAATTTGTTTACATTAATAATTTATTACTTAAATATTTACTACTTAAGTATTCATAAAAATCTCATTCTAGTTACGCTGTGCCTCTCCAAAAAGTGACTAAACTCATGTGCTTGGAGAGGGACTTATACTCAATGTTTATTTATTATGCTTAATAAAATATATAATTTTACTTAAAATTTTTATTTATGGTTTTATAAGTTTTCATGTATAACAGGGATTTTTTTTCAGTAATTTTATATGTTCTATACTATTTTTTTATAAATACATATATCAATTGATGTTTTTCGGAAATCACGAATTCTTCTTGAGATACTTAAATATTAAAAAAACTGTAATTTATAGTCTTTCCAATATAAATGTATAACATACGATCACAATCAATGTTAATTAAGTATGTATGATGTATATTACAAATACCTCCTCCCTAAAAAAGCATGTCCAAGACGGACAGAGAATAACGGGGGACATATTTAGTAGCGCTGCTTGAATGATGGCCATATTAGTCGCGTATTAGGTATGCGTGTTAGTATTTATATCCTCGGTAAAGGACCCGATCCGTGAATCCTTGTTGTGTGTGTACGGTAAAGATTTTGATATAAAACCCATAAAGAATATTTATTTGCCCGGACTGTGTGGAGTCGCGCCTTGGGTATGCTTTATGAGATCCACGGGTTCAAAAGCTCGGAGATATTCAGCAGAGGAGGCATCTTTTTTAAAACATTAAAAAAATAACAATATTAATCGTTTACTTTACGCCATGTTTTAAACCTTACAAATTAGCTCTTTATGCATGAAAATTAAAATAATTTGAAATGAAAAAGATGTAAGTAAATATATAGTTAGTAAAATATTGTTCAAAAGCACGGGATATCCAGCAAAGAGAGTTACTTTAGTTTTATCACGTTAAAAATTCCTTTATTATATCGCTAATTTTAAATAATTTATTTAAAATTAGCTATTATTTATACATATGTGAAAATCAAATTAAATTAAAATGAAAAAAAAGCCAATAAATATTTGGCTTAAAAACGCGATTTAATTAAATGTTGTTCGCTTCGAAAAAATACTTTAAAGATGTATTTACTTGCTATTTTGATAATTAATATATTGAAAAAAAAACAGTTTTCACGAATCTTTAATACTTCTGCATATTAACCTTTTTTAAGTAAAGAGATACATAGCTGTATTTTATTTTAAAGAAATGGGATATGTTATGGCATAAAAAATGCCACTTTTGTTTATATAGTAAAATCCTGGTTTATCAACCTTAGGTCGACTGAAACAGTTCCACAAATGATAATGTATATACATAGACAACTAACTAACAAAAATCATCGAGTTTTTTAATACGTAGAAATGAACACAAGATTTAACACTAAAAACTGTAAATACATACACATGAAATGTAAAATATTTCAACAACAAAAAATTGTATGTAATTTTCGTTTGTAAATCTCATTTTAAAACATATGTAGGTCATTATTGATGGGTTAGCCAAAAAAATTCTCTATTGGCTATCCCACTTTTTGTCTAAAAATAAATCGTATTTTTAAGTTTCTGATACAGTACCCAGAGCCATTGCAGTCAGGGGTGTTTAACTGACCTCCCGCAGATGTTAATAGTAATTTGTGTTGGTCAGAGCAGCGCAGCCGCGACCCCCCACCCCGATCTCACTTATCATAAAATACATCACTTTTCCCCATAAACAAAGCCTTATCTACCACGTGAAAGTAGAAACATGACAATATTCTGATACTGCGTCTCCGGGGACATTTATCTTCCGACCGCGTACCTATTGAATTACTTCACAAACGTTTATTAATATCAGTTCAATTGTTGTAAAGCAGAGGGGTGTTTAATTTGATCAGTAAACGCTTCAATCAAAGGTGACATACTCGACCAGGGAATCGATTTCAAATACGTTAACTATATGGAGTAACATAGATAAACTTGTTTTTAAATTTTACTTGGTAAATACCACCATTTCTTATAATTTATTACGACACGTGTTAAGATGCATTCTGCATCATTTTAAACACCGTGTTTTAAATACTGAGTTTGAAAAGGAAGCTGAATGCTTTGAAACACGTGCCCAATTAAAGAAAAAGAGATTATTAACAAGTAAAATTTGAATTGAAAATTAATGGATATCATCACAAAGTTACTGCCAAAACAATTCATGAAATATAAAAAAATACAGCATTTTCGGACCGTATATATATATATATATATATATATATATATATATATATATATATATATATATATATATATATATATATATATATATATATATATATGTATATACATATATATATATATATATATATATATATATATATATATGTATATACATATATACAATATATTTATATATATATATATATATATATATATATATATATATATATATATATATATATACAATATATATATATACAATATATATATATATATATATATATATATATATATATATATATATATATAAAAATACATATATAAATATATATATATATATATATACATATATATATATATATATTATATATATATATATATATATATATATATATATATATATATATATATATATATATATATATATATATATATATATATATATATATATATATATATATATATATATATATATATATATATATATGTATATATATATATATATATAAATATGTGAGTGTGTGTTATAGAATAAATATACGAGTAAGCTATTCTGATAACATGGGTCGTCCTATACCTGCATTGACAATCATCAAATTTATATCATTTGATAACGTTTACTGCTCACTGCATACTGCATACTTCAAACCGCAGTGCGACGTATCGAATTGCAAGGAATTATATTATTCCTGCCACTGGTATCACCGCTGTCTTCGTACCTCTATAGGAAACGGTGCAATTATACATATTTTAGCCGTTTATCGTTCGCACATCTCATTTACATTAATTAGATTCTGAAACAAGTGAATGCGTTGCTACGACTGTGTATTATTTGAATATGCACATGTTACTTGAAAAGTAATTCACACAACTTTCAGTATGGACATTAATTTTCCTTTTTATCTAATAAAGTTCCTTTATTGAAAATATTAATCAAATGATTGATATTGATTAAATGAAAATTTTCAGGAACCTCACCCGTTTAAGGATAATTTTAGCAATAGCTTAATCTTGGAATTATACCTGTTTAATTTTTAAAATAAGTACATAGATAGGTCAGTAGTTGGAATAATCAGCGGATAGGTATGTAGGTTTTATTAGATTGTTAAAAAGTTCCTACTTTTTTGTGTCACCATATATATAGTTTTTTTTTCTACTTTACTATATTTTATTTGACCAGTGACCAGTTTTTGTCGTTACTGACATCTTCTAAATTTTATAATTTAATTGAATATTTAAATAGTTTTTTTTCTCCTTAAAGTAACAAGGAGGCTCCTTTTTCCAGCATACCCCTGCTAATAGGTATCAGAAATCTAATTTATGTAAGGATAATTCGCTTACTCCTTTCAAGAACATCATAATAAAATAAAAAAGATTTTTCAGGAGAACGTTTTTAAAGTTAAAAAATGTAATACAATGTATTAAAAATAAATATCAAGTCACTTTTTGAACTTTTTACTGTGCAACAGATCTTTTTAGGTAAAACCTGATGGTTCTTTCTCCATTTGAAAAATATTTAGTATATTTCAAAAATAATTAAACAATACCTTTTCTTAAAAATGCAAAAACAACACTTTCTGCCCTGTAGCGGGTAAATATTGGTGAATGTTACACGTGTGTAAAGTGATCACTTAAACCAGCCTATGACGGTCGTCAGCCCCGTAAATGCCCAGACTTCCATATTCTTCTTCATCTTTGATGAGATGTCAAAAAATAATGGTAAATATTAAGTTAAAAATATGCCTATTTCTCATTTTCTGGGCGTTCCGAAAACACGCACAACTGAAAATTGTCGATTTTTGATTTATGACGTTATGAAAGGAGTGAGCGAATTATCAAAAATATTATCATCTGTACTCCTTGCAACAAACCAATGATTTTTTTAATTATTATTTTGTTTGTATACCTACTTAAAAGTATATATTTTTATTATATTAATGGATACGTCACTTATAAGGTATTAATAGGATATTTTTCTAGCATGGACAGGAAAATATTAATACCCGCATAAAGTGCATAAGAACTACATTAACCAACTGACATTTTCCTTATATGGTAAATAGAGTCTATTCACCCTTTGAATTTTATTTGAAATTTATATTTTTTTTATGAAAAAGCCTCAGCAACCCCTTATTAATTTCATCCATTATGTGAGTCCTTGCATTAAATTTATTCAATACCAATCGAAAGCACGAAACATTTCAGTGTTTTAAACCGGTAGATCAAAGTACCAGTTTGAAAAAAAGCTCACTTACTAGAATTCATGTACAAGTGCTTACGGCCTAGTGTTTGTTAAATAGCAACTTAATTTTCTTTAAACCCAGGTAATATTTTATGTTTTACTTACCTACGTAATTGTTTTGATATCGTGTTTGCATTGAAAACATAAGTTTTTCTTAGAAATAAATATATGGTTTTGAAAAGAAAAGAGTATAATATATATATATATATATATATATATATATTTTTTATAAATACATATATATATATATATATATATATATATATATATATATATATACATATATATAATTATATATATATATATATATATATATATATATATATATATATATATATATATATATATATATATATATATATATATATATATATATATATATATATATATAAAAATATATATATATATATATATATATATATATATATATATATATATATATATATATATATATATATATGTATATATATATATATATATATATATATATATATATATATATATATATATATATATATATATATATATATATATATATAAATATATATATATTTATTTTCTATACATATTTTAAAAAACGAAAAGAAACATGTACCTATTCTAAATGAATTGGGTGTGACCCGACGTCCAGCTCTTTGCATTGCCGGAAGCCAACTAAATTTTATTATTACGAGTGTAAACGGTGTTTAAGGAAAGTAGATACGAATAATAATACATAATTTTTTGAAAATACAACATATTTTTCATTATCCCAAAATATAAATTTAATTGAAAGATATTTTTTCTTCTTATTCTTCTTCTTAATTATTTAAGGTCAGAAATTAACATTATGTACAAATATAATACATATGCTTAATTCATAATAACATACATACCTACTTATATTATGTATCTATATTATCAAATTAAGCTTTTGTTTTTTATTTTATGTTTTATGAATTAAACAGTTAAGTATAGGGGTAATATATGCATTAGTAACTGTTTATAATATCGTTATACCCTTATCATTGTAATAATAAGCCGGTAATTAATATGTTTTAACGACCTAACCTGTTTTTGGGTAAGAGTAGGTATATCTGTTTCATACTATACTAAAAGTAATAAACGATTTTATTTATAAAAAAGAATGATATATTTATGTTTTTATTATTTAAAAAATAATTTAATTTTAAACTGTTTATGTTAGCCTAAGCGGCACATGTTTTTAGAAATAGGTATTACATTGTGGTAGAAAAAGTTTGAACCCAGAAACATTTTTCAAAATAAGTAGTTATTAGTTTTATTCTTTTTTAATATACAACATTTTGAGTGTGTCCTAATACTTGTTCACAAATCTGGATAATCTCCAATTATAGCAGTATTTTTCATATTATTTTTTGACATCTCTTCAAAGATGAAGAGGAATATGGAAATCTGGGTATTTACGGGGCTGACGACCGTTCACAAATTCTACCCATTATTGACAACCACACTACTCAAGTTCTTGGAAGTTCAAATATATGAACCCATTTTGAAACATTGTTCTTGAATCACTAGAACTTCGCTAGAGACATCTATTGGTGAGATGAATTTATTTACTATCTTTTATATACTTAAGGTGATAAGTTGTTGTGAAACCTTTAAAAGATTTGACTGATTATATTTCTTAGATTTACTATGTGCATTGCTATGATTGGGGTAATATCAGTTGAATTTAAAGTAAGAAAACAGAAGTGATCCTTGATATTAAAAGTGAATAGGCCATTTGAGCTCTACATACCAACTTACATATATCGCTCACTCCTTTCAACGTCATAAATCAAAAATCGACAATTTTCAGTTGTGCGTGTTTTCGGAATGCCCAGAAAATGTACTATATCCCAGCAAAAGCGGCATATTTTTAACTTAATATTTACCCGCTACAGGGCAGAAAGTGTTGTTTTTGCATTTTGAAGAAAAGGTATTGTTTAATTATTTTATTAAATATCCTGAATATTTTTTAAATGTAGAAATAACCTTCAGATTTTACCTAAAAAGATGTGTTGCACAGTGGAAAATTCAATAAGTGGCTTGATATTTATTTTTAATACATTGTATTATATTTTTAAACTTTAAAAACGATATCCTGAAAAATCAAGTATTTTGATATATGACGATCTTGAAAGGAGTGAGCGGTATATGTAAATATTTAAACAAATGGAATAATTCGTTATAGAACGCATGATAGTTTCCATATATGTAAAAAATATAATTGTGACCTTTTGGCTCGAAAGTGCCGATTTTACACAACCGCGTTCTGAGGTCATTGGTTTGATGCCCAGCTGGGATAAAAATATTGCGCTTGTTTTCAAATCTCCCTTGTCAATGTTTTACTTAATATGTTTCGTAAGACATGTGTGGAAGGCTTCAGAGGTCAATTAGTATAGGTCGCAATTCTGCAAATGCAGCTGTGGAATCTGATACAATAAAAATTATCTCTCAGTGGCAAAAAGTGAAATGCATTATTCCATAATTGTACCGATAAACTTTTATAATTTAATTTGTAACTTTGTTTTAAAATCACTATGAATATTTTATTATAACTTAATAATAATGTCTACCAGTTTCGAAGCTAACCTTAATTACGTTTTAATAATAATTTACAAATAATAAATACACAAGTAGGTAAATGATTTTGCTAAAAGTCCGTTATTAAATATGTTTCCAATCACTCATCATCGTTGATCCCTTTTGACTGTGACTGCCAATCAACACAAAAAAATAAAGCCACTTGAGATCTACCCAAGCTTCTTTACCCTAACCGTCAAAATATTTTGAATTTTTTTAAGTAAATAGTGTTTTAGTATTAATCAGTCTTGATAAAAAAGCGGTTAGCTTCGAAACCGGTAGATATTATAATTAAGTTACAATAAAATTTTTATAGCGATTTTAAAACAAAGTTACATTTTAATTATAAAATGAAAAATCACAAAGTTAGTACTTCAAATATAAATTATAATAAACTTTAAGTTTGAATTTTGAGAAAATTTATTAAAAAATTAAACTTGATATTTCTCAACCAAAGGTCGGCAAAGTGTGACTCCGGAACCGCATGCAGCTCTTCGACCTTTTACGTGTGGCTCCGGCACAAATATCTGCGGGAAGGATCTTCGACTCTACGTATTCATGCGAACAATAATTTGAAACATAAACCTTATTAACAACAAACTGAGAAATCATCTTTTTGATTAGAACCTAGAAACGTGCTAAAATAACGACAACTAAAGAGAGCCCTTGAGGTATTATTTTACGAAAATGGCGATATATATGTACATATGTAGGTTGTTTCCAAAATTATGATTTTTAATATTTTTATATAAACCGGATTCGATCAAACTTTTAAAGAAAATGCAAGGACATTAATTGCAAAAAGTAGTGTTCTTACATTCAAAAGATTTTTTTATTATTATCGATGTTATATTAAAGAATGAAATCCTTATTATATGTGAAATCAAGTTTTATTAACTATTCCGTAATTTGAAAAAGGTAATTAAGATATTCTAGAATTGCAGATTGAACTTTCAAGAATTTTTTTATCGTTTTAATGTGCATATCTGACTCTTAAGCTAATAAGTTTACCCACAACTGGTCTAAACCATAACAACACATTTAGCAAAGAACTATTTTAATTATCTTTGTTCAGTTCATCGTAAACTTTCACTGCTTGACCGATGAACCCTCTACGTTTAGTTTTTAGTGTTATAACGTTCATACGATGAATAAATTATAGAAAATGTAATACGTTGTGATTGCATTTAAGAGATATGAATTATAATAATGGCGCCGTGTCTAATGAGTGGTAACACAAAATGACCAAAGGATAAATCATTTTATAATTCTTGTTTCCGTCATATACAGAACTAACAGGGTTGAACTCTTCAAGGTTTAATATTTTACAGAAAAAAACTGGGAAAAGCAATTGTAACGAAGAATATTAAAGATAATTTTTTTATAAAAACATTTATCAATAGATGGAAGTTCCTCTTTTGATAAATGTATTTAAAATATACAGTGGAACTTCTCATAACGAGCATAATTTGTTCCAGAATCTTACTCGTAAAGCGAAATATTTTTTTGTTTTAACTGGCGCCGAAGTCTCGACTCACAAGTGAGTGTCATGAAAAAAGGATTTGCCCTTTCTCTATAACTCGTTATGCGAAATGTCGCTCGTTAAGGGAGAACTTTTTTTTGCTCGTTATACAATTAACTCCTTATGAGAGGTTCCACTGTAATATTTATATATAATTGAATGCTGGACGTTGTATAACACCTACTCTAAGCAACTAGAAACTATCGAAACGCGAATACTTAGATGGTCGGATGGAGTTCCCCGTCGAGAAAAAAAAAAGAGTTCACGCATTCGTGGAAGCCTGGGTGTAACTGATATCAATGGTGAGGTAAAAAAAAGGCAATTGAGAAAGTATGAATACATCATAGGACTTTGAGAATCTGAACATATTGTATACCAGGCGATCGTCATGGATCTTCCTCGAAAGAAATCTAGAGAAAGACCAAAAGATTTACGGATGCTTCAGAAATGACCTAGGTGACGTTGTATAAAATGGAAGTACCTAGAACCTGAGGTCGAGGAGAGCTAGCCCTAATAATCTACAAAGAAGATAAGTCGGAATGGAGCCAGTAAGAAGAACAATACATGGAAGTTCCTATTACTAGATGACTTCGATCATCGAACAGAAAATTATAATACAGGCTTTTACTTCAAATTGAACATTTTACAAACAAAATTTGATACCTTACAAATCAAATTGACCGTTTAACAAAACAAATTGGACGTTACATTTTATTTTATAAAAACGTTGAAATTTTAAATATATATTCATATTAGTACTACATAGCCCACATCTTTTATTCTGAAGTAGTAAGTTTAAGACTTGTTTTCCCATGAAGCTTTTTTAAAACACATTATTACAATAAACAATATAAAAACAATATACTTGTATAGAAAAATGATATTGAAAAACAATTTATTAGTTTCCAATTAATTAGTAATGCCCGCAGCGAGACAGAAAATGTCTTTAATAAATATGTAACAGAATTAATCGCCTGCATATTATTATTGAAATTACATTTTTATGTCATTAAATTTGTATAAATTAATATAACTTAAATATACGCTACAAAGTATGTCGTAATTTAAAACGACTTTAGATACTCGTTAATGCTGTATAGCAAATATGTAATATTTAACATTTTTTTAATGATAATATCCAAAAATTATAAATGAAATTAATAATAACTAATTACGAATCTCAGCATTTTGAGTGTGTCACAAATCTGGGTTTTCTCCACAAAGGACATCTCAATTTAGATGAAGAAGAATATGGAAGTCTGAGTATTTACAGGTCTTGTGAATTTTCATAGGCTGGTTAGGTGATCACTACATGTACAACAATCACCATTCTACCCATGATTGACAACTACGCTATTAAAATTTTTGAAACCCCTACGGGATATATGATTAATCTTAAGGATCTTGTATAGAAATAAAATGGTCTCTGCTTAATTAAAGCTTTCTCAAAGTTACCGTAGATGGCTCTCTTGAACTCGAACATAAGGTGTCGTTACATTACCTAGTTTTTTATGGTTATTATATTTTCATTAATTGGTCCGGCAGCCACTTTGTGGTAATATGTTAAAATTTTACTGGGTGAAAACCAATATTTCTAAATAGTGGTATTTAACAAGTAAAATTTAAGATAAAAATTGTTATTATATTAATTATCTTCTTTAAGCCCTTATTCGCACCACAACTGCGTTTATTGTTCATAGTTATTTTACCTCTAGTTTTTTATTTTTTTATTATTTTTAATTGTTTATTCTGCCAAATAAATAATTTAAAAAAATGTTCACGGTTATTTTACCTCTAGTTTTTTATTTTTATTTTTTAAATTACTTATACTTACTACCAAATAAATGATAAAAAACTGGAGGTAAAATAACTGTGAACAGACTATATTTCTAAATATTAGTATTTACCAAGTAAAACTTCAATTAAAAATGCTTATATATTATAATAAGGTATTTTAAATTTCAGTTTTCGGTTAGCTTCAATTTCTCTTCGGTCATCACTTTTCCGAAAAAGCTTCTATTTGGTAGTAGTTCTCTAATTTGATGATTTTAAATACAAGTTTTTTTTATAAACACGGCACCGCAGTCCTCCACTGCTCATATTCCTTATATTTACATACTTTATAATTTAATATATACGTATATAATATTATTATTATGATACAATAAATTTATCACGCATTGTTGCTGTTCATATGAGGAATGAATTATTAGTTCCTTGTACCCGAATCTTAATAACATTGAACCGTGAAAAGATGACATGTTTAATACGTATATACAATATAATAAAAAAGAAGAAAAAATATATTTATGTTTGATAACAAACGTAGAAATATTATTAAAACACTTTATTATTCTTTGTATTGTTAGATATTTTTTAAAAACCAAAATAAAAGATGATAATTTAATATATAAACCCGACAATCGTGTTTTAAAAACATGTTTTCTCGCATTTAAAAACAATTAATATATTTTTATCGAAAAAAGCTCTTTAGCGAAAGCTCAACTGGCAGTACACAGTGGAGCCTGGTACCAACCCTGATGTATGGGAAAGAAAGATAAAGTTAGCAAAAAAAATGGAAGTAGACTGAAAGTGATGGACATGCGATCTCTTAGAGGAATGTGCTGCAATAAAATCTATGATAGATGTTAAAAATAAGGAAAAAATATCGATAATCCTTATCTCAGCATATTTTTAAGCAAATCAAACTTTGTATGATAGTTCGAATGGTGATATAAGGAAAGAATGCAAGGCTGAGATAAGTTTATCAATAAAATTAAGAAAGATGTGTTGAGATGGTTTGGACATGTCGAAGGAATGAGTGAGGAAATAATATATGAAGCGAAGGAAATAATATATAAAACAAATATATGAAGCGAATATAGTTGGAAACAGGAGCAGAGAAAGACCGAGGAAAGCTTGGCATGCACAAGTCACGAAGGTAACGTAAGTAGTCAAATAATCGGTGAGTATGCATGTGGAGATGTATGAATGTGGAAGAGGCGATGATTGTTAACAAATCACAGCTTAACTTTTATTACGTTTTAATTTAGTTATACACTGATTTTCCACAAATTCGTTTGATGGAACGCATTTTAACGGCGTTCACTAACCTTTTATACTTCTTTTTCCTAAGATCATATTCCAATAAAAAACACGATGCTTTCTTTTGCATCACTTTTGCAAAAAACTCCTTTATAACTTGCTGAAGATTGAAGGTAGATAGCCCTTCACCTGGCATATATCGCTCACTCCTTTCAACAACGTCATATATTAAAAATCGTCAATTTTTAGTTGTTCATATTTTTGGAATGCCCAGAAAATGTACTATATCCCAGCAAAAGCTGTATATTTTTAACTTAATGTTTACCCGCTACGGGGCAGAAAGTGTTGTTTTTGCATTTTGCAGAAAAGGTATTGTTTAATTATTATTTTTAAATATACTAGGTATAAAAGGTAATGTTTAAATATTTTTTTTAAATATACTAAATATTTTTCAAATGGAAAAAAAAACATTCAGGTTTTGCCTAAAAAGATCTGTTGCACAGTAAAAGATGTGTATTTTTAATACATTTTATTATATTCTTAAACTTTAAAAACGATCTCCTGAAAATCAAGTTTTTTGATATTTTATGACGTTATTGAAAGGAGTGAGCGATATGAGGTCAAAGCTTGTATGAAGCCGAACTAACACAGATTGAATTTGAATTTCATTGGGGTCTTAGGCTAATCGTTTATTCAATTCAATTACAGTTTTATCTTGACGTTTATATACGTCCAAAGGTGAGAGTTGCTTCGAGTCATTTTAATTTGCACTTTAGGAGTCGATTCCTAGTACTGAAATCAAATTTACTGTGCCCCTGCGGAGGAATACTAAATGTTTTATAATTATTTTTAATTTATGTTGTTTTATGCAAGCGTAATATGACATAGTATTTATACAAACACAAAGCTTTATTTTGTTGTATATTATTTTTTTTAAAAAGAAATTTGAAAAATCGATTGCCGCACCTGAAAGGTTAAAGCAACAATTTTTAAAAAGTAAACAAAAACAAATGAAGTTCTGGTTAAAGCTGGAGAGTAAAATTGAATTGTATGAATAAATAAATTTAAATAATAACCTAAAAAGAAAGGATTTCGATGCAGAAAATAAAATACAAAACTGTCCTTTCTATACCTCCACTTTCTCGATACTAAAACCTAACCCAAAGGTTATACCCAATTTACTAAATGATAAAAGAAGCCATCGATAATCGAATGATATAAAATAGCAATGATTCGATCAAATTGAATTTCTTTTATAATAAATTTAGTTGATTTATTGCATAAGAAAATGGTCGCACGGTTTAGTGGAGTTTCCTATTGAAATATTTAATTTAATTTTTATTCTTCTCCTAACATCCATATCCACCAAATGGTGTATAGGGCACTGCATCGCATAACGAGTGTTAAATTTATAGTTAATTACTTGAAGGCAAAATGATCAATGCGCTTCAGGTATCAATCAGTAAAGGATAATGAATAAATATTATAGTGACTTTTATTTAAGCCCCCCAGACAACATATATATATGTATATATAAACTCAACCGTTTTTATGAAAAGATATAATATTTGTTCTTCTTAGGAAAATCACGAATACAGTATTTTTTAACATAATATTATTTACATTTTCATTTCATGGAAAATGTAACGAAAGGAAATAACTTCATGTAAGAAGAGAGGTAAAAAAATTGCAATTAAATATAAGTAAAAAAACAGTTTACGTGAAAAACAATAATGAGGTTTATTATGTACCGGGCCAAAAAGCCGATTTCCTGGCTAGGGAGCAACAGTCAGAGATGGCATTTTATATGCATGTCAAAATAATTTATAAAAAAATACTTTAAAATCTTAAAAAAAAAATCTTTTTCTCGAACACCAATTTTCATAGATTGACAATTAAAAGAGACTGAAAGAATTTTTTTTTTTTGAATCGTATATTGACATTTAGTAAGGTTGAATTGAGTATGTTTTTATTTTACTAAGCAGACACTTTTATGAAACTATGAAGACGTTTGAAGAAGACGTTTGAAAATATAAAATATCAATATAAAACAACTTTTCAGTAGTCAGACCCAGATTAGAGAAGGAAGATTTGGACACTCAAAATATTGTGACATCATACATTGGGTCCCATAAACCCTCTTTAGCCCACCCCTGCAAAAAGTCATAATACGACAAATTGTTTCAAATATAAAAATTCCTGTTGTGTTTCAACTCCCTTTTAGAACCTTTTAGGGTCCGTTACAGGTATCATCAGGCTTTATCTCGGTCACAATCAACATAAATCATAACGGCCGGCCACACGCTGTATGCTGTATGATACAGTCCGGTTCTGCAAATTGATGTTGGTAGGTAGAACCAACTACCTACTACTTATGAAATCCGGGGACTACTTATTTATCTATCCCTCTTCTTCTTCTCTTTCTCTGCCTGGTGTAGGCCTTGTGGCCTGTTTTCAAGAGGGATTAACCTCCTGCGATGTTGATTCTCACTTCGCTCACTCCTTTCAAGAACGTCATAAATAAATAAAAAACTGATTTTTCAGGAGAACGTTTTTAAAGTTTGAAAATAAAATAAAATGTTGTAAAAATAAATATCTAGCCATTTACTGAACTTTTTACTGTGCAACAGATCTTTTTAGGTAAAACCTGAAAGTTTTTTCTGCATTTGAAAAATATTTAGTATATTTAAAAAATAATTAAACAATACCTCTTCTTCAAAATGCAAAATTTGCACTTTCTGCCCTGTAGCGGGTAAATATTAAGTTAAATATATGCCGCTTTTGCTAGGATCTAGTAAATTATCTGGGCAATTCGAAAACACGCACAACTGAAAATTGACGATTTTTGATATATGACGTTCTTGAAAGGAGTGAGCGACTTGTCAATCCATATTTTTAGTAGTCTGCTACCTTTGGGTTGGCCGTGCAGTGCAATGTTAGGGAGTCTGATGGTTCCATTCTCCTCACTCGCGCATACCATTGTCTTCTTCGTTGTCTTTTCCACCTAACGACGTCTTGGATCTCGCATATTTCTCTTATCCTTGTGTTTCTTCTATTCTAAATTCTATCTCTTAGACTCTTGCCAGATTTGCTCCTTAGAGTCTTCATTTCTGACAGGAACTTTATCCGTTCATATAAAAACTGATGTTTTTAATTCTCTCTTTTTAAATAAATATTTCGTGATGTACCTTAATAAATAATGCAGATAGTTTAATAAAATCCTCTTATATATTGAATTATTATATTCGTAATTTATAATGAGGTATAGAAGTATATAAATTAAATATCTGTATTTTGATGCACATATGTAGTATTCATATGTAGGTAGAGTATACATACACAAAAAAACATTTGTGTCGCCTACTTTCAAAATCCGCCAAATCCATGTAAGTCGATTTTACAAAAAATGCGAAATTCTCCGGGTAATATTTATGTTTAAAAGATTTGTCTGTCTTTAGATAAAATATTATGAAATAGAGAATTTTCGCATTTTTTTCTGAAAATTATTCAGTATTAAAAAATTAACACGAGACACAAACCGATAATGACGTCATCTCAATTTTTGACCTATCCCCGCTCTCTGATTGGCCGATATGGGTCAGAAAGAATGTTCCATGATTATAGCGGAATTGGAAATATAACGCTTTTTTTAAAGTATTTTAGCAGAGTTTTCAAGTATATGAATATTTCAAACAACAAAGATCACAATTGGCATTCCGATAGAGTATTTATTTTAAAATCTTATAAAATTGGATCTGGCGGATTTTGAGAGTAGGCGACACATTTGTTAATGTTGGCAGTAATAAATAAACCGTTTACACCTACCACCCGTTCGTTTATTATCAATTACTTTCAAATTGCTTTTGCAATAAAATCAACCAATATAAACCATTATGGTATTCACTTTCCAACTCGGTTTTATTTTTCATCATTTGCGTCAGCTACAGAATGTTGCTTTTTTCATCACATCTATGACAAACGAACTGCTGATGATGCCGGCCCATTGTAATTATGAAAATTTTATTTTCACTTGCATATTAATTTGTAATAGGAAAGAAAGGGCATTTTTACCCTTGAATGTTTTTGGCAGATACTTTGTGGGATATTCTATAAACTTTATAGAATAAAACAACTTTGTTTTAACCACTTTTTTCACCGGTTTCATTTGTAACTCACAAGTTGTCGTCCGGAGTGGACATATTCGCTGCGCAATGCTCAATAAAAGCAAAATATAAATATATAAATTTTATTTATGTGGTTGTCAATCATGGGTAGATGGTGAATATTACACTGTTTATTTTTATTTGCCCCCCCCCAGGCAATCGAACCCGGGACCTCCAGAAGGGTATCCGAGTGTGCTGACCGTTATATTACGGAGGCGGCCAATTTAATATATGTATTTAATAATATTTTTTGTTCTAATTTTATAATATCAATAATTTCATCCTGTAGTTGATCGGGTGTGACGTCACAGTGTCGTGCGGTCTGTGGAGCCCTCGGGAGGCTGTGATAAAGCACCTCTGGACGTCTCTTCCCGTAAGTCTCGCAGCGTGGGGTCCGGCCAGCCCCACCTTACATATTACATATAATGGGGTTATTTATGCCGGCCAACCGCTGGGCGCTAAATTTCTAATCAACGATGTTTCCATCTGATTTATTTCCTATATTTCTCGCCGAATGTAAATACGGCCGAGACAATGCGAACACCAAGCTATTCTATTACTTATTATCTTTAATCTATTCCTTCATATATTTATCTATTTAAATATTTCGTTTCGAGGATACAGCAATGAAAGGTATTAGATGAATATTTTTTCCTTGGTCAGCACTCTCGGCTATCGTTCTGGAGGTCCAGGGTTCGATTCCCAAGGGAGGTAAAATAAATAGAAGTGATTTTTTCACTGTAATATTTATTCAATATTACCCTGGACTGGTACCTGAAGCGGAGGGCTGATCACCTTTCCTTCGTGTGTTAACGATCAAGATAACACTGCTTTTATATGACGCAGTGCCTATGCACCATTGGGGGGCGGATATGGGTTTGAATGGAATATTTATTCAATATTACCCTGGACTGGTACCTGAAGTAAAGGGCTGATCACCTTTCCTTCATGTGTAAACGATCATGATAACACTGGGTTTATATGATGCAGTGCCCTATGCACCATTGGGGTGATAGGGATAAGGGTTTTATTATTATTATTATATTTATTCAAATCACCCTGGACTGGTACCTGAAGCTGAGGGCTGACCACGTTTCCTTCATTAAATTAAATTTATTCAACAATAATTTATATGAACAAACTAACATTTTAAGCGTATACATCACAAAAATTAAAATAAAAAGTAAGCAAAAAGACTCTTGTTAAAGATGTAGATGAATCTCGCTTCGGAATACACAGTCAGACACATGGAACAGATCAATATCTAGCGTGATAATGTTCAGCATAGCGGTTGCTCTTCCTACAGGCATAACTATCGACAGGTTAATCCTTTATATAGAAATGTGAAACAATCTTTGCCATGTGTTCATGCGTTAACGATCAAGATAACACTACGATTATATAATGCAGTGCCCTATGCACCATCAGGTGTGGATAAGGGTTTGAAACATGAGATAAATAATAACAAACTCAATTGATGTCGTTCTTCTTCTTCTGTATGTGTCAAGTCAGGTTCTCCCGACATCGACTATCATTCGAGAGAAATTGTCCTTGTCTTGGGCAGCTCTTAAAAGAGCCTCTACGGTTCTGATCCCTGTACAATCTCCTTTATTTCGGAGCCAGGAGATCTATCTTCTGCCCGAACCTCATCGACCTTCTACTTTGCCTTTTATGATTATGATAGTGGAAAAGCTTGTAGGTACTTCTTTCCTTTAAGCATATGCTCCAGTTAGCACACCTTCTGAACTTTGATATCAGTCAGCAACTGTCTCCCTAATCTTGCTCTTTGGAGCACATTTATGTTGCTGACCATATCGGTCCATGAAATGCGAAGCCAAATTTCAAATGCTTCTAACCAGTTCACAGTGCTGATCTCCCCGAACCAATTTCGTATAGAAGTATAATATAGAAAATAATCACTCATTTCATAAAAATAAAGATCTAAATATATTACACACATGCAATAGAGGACTTAAATTAGATTACTTAGAAATATTAGGAGTAAAAAGGCAATTAATAATAATTTACAACTAACAAATACACAAGTTAGTGATTTTTCTAAAAGTCCGTTATTAAATATGTTTCCAATCACTCATCATTCATAATCCCTTCTGACTGTGACTTCCAATCAACACAAAAAATAAAGCCACTTGAGATCTACCCAAGTTCCGTTGCCTAAATGTCAAAATATTTTGAATTTTGTTAATTAGATAGTGTTTTGAAACCGGTAGACATTTAAATTAAGTTAAAATAAAATATTTATGGTAATTTTTAAACAATGTTACATTTTAATTATAAAATTATATCATATGGAAGTACTGACCAAAAATAACACCTAAATATTCTTTGCCGAAGTTTTAGATTGAGGTTATCGTTACAAAATATATTTCTTATTTGATGGAAAATTGTACGAGTGGCCTTAATTCTACATTAATTCTACTTCAGTTTTTGGGTTGACGTTTTAAACATAATTTGTTGTTCTAATTCAGTATGTAATATTTTATGAATAAATTTATTCGTATGATTTTAGTTTCCTATACTATGTGACTTCCATATTCTTCTTCATCTTTGATAAATGTCAAAAAAAGAAAAATAGTAATTTATTCAAATGATCGAATTACAAATTCGATTTTATCGATGTCTTCGTAAAGACATTATTCATTATTGTTTATTAGGAATTTTCAGAATTTTAGTTATTGTAGATATAAATAAAACTAAGAATACGTGGGCGTAAATAAAGTTTAAAGTAGAGTATAATTTTATTAAAATATAAAAACACAGATATTTATTTTGATAGTAAATAAATAGTTATAAGTATAGTAATAATGAGTGTTGGACTAAATGCGTCTAAAACCGAGACTCATAAAAGCACAATAATCAAATAAGAATGTAACACAAAGCTGTAATATTGTTGTAATATAATCAGTGAATTAAAATACAATACTATAAAATAAGAATTAAAATTCATTAAAACTTAAATTACATAAACTCGTACAAACGTATTTTTTATAACTCATTTGTTTATTCCAAACTTTAAGGCGAAGTATGCAAGCTTCTAAGGTATTTACATATGACATAAGATAATTGTGTGTATTATAAGTAAATATTTATTGATTAAAGAAAATGGTACTAGTATTTTAACAATATACCAAACAAACTGTATGTAAAATGTGAACTTGTGTGAATTTGTGAACTATGGTATTACAAAACAAAATACATTTTCAAAAACTTTTTTATAAAACAAATTAATTAAAAATAATACACTTATAGAAATTATTTAATATAAATGCTATACTAACATCAATTAAACAGTCTCCATAAAATTTTTCAACCCGTTTTCATTTTGAAATGATAATTGTGTCCATTATAAATAAATATTAATTGATAAATGAAAATGGTAACTGTATTTTAACAATACACCAATTAAATATTTCAAATAAAAATATAAATATTTATTTGATTACTTTTGTATGAACAAATCAATTTAAGAGTAGTACCTACATTTATGCAAATTATTAAAAAAGCCATACTTATACCAATTATACAACTGTCCCCAATAAATTTTTCAATCTAAATTTATTCTGTTCAAAATTCTAAAATAGCATCTGACGTAATATTCCTTGAAACAATTCATTCATACAATGTATAAGAAATCAATGGAATCGACTTTCACAATACTCAAAGCTGATTAATTCAATCCAAACAGTTTGGTCATAAAATTACCATATTCAAATAATTAAACGATACGTTTATAATGTGTTTGTATTTCACAATTCGAGTACTAGATTTATATTAATGGCAATAAAAATGATTTTCACAGATCATACAATACGTGAAGCGATGTAAAGAACGCACACACACTCAATGGACATGTATTAATGGTGACATTAAAAATACAAGCACTTTATAATTGTAGGACGAGATTTATCGACACACAAAACGTTTTACTTGTTATTTGATAATAAAAAAAACCTATTAATACATTTTAATGCAAATCAAACACACGCTATCCAGGGGTAGGCAACTTTTGGACTACGTTAAATTATATATATAATATATATATATATATATATATATATATATATATATATATATATATATATATATATATATATATATATATATATATATATATATATATATATATATATATATATATATATATATATATATATATATATATATATATATGTCTATATATATTTTATTTAATACTCAACATACATAGAGAATATGGAAGTCTAGGCATTTGCAGAGCTTACAATCTGTCATGGGTTAGTTTCAGTAATCACTTTATACACATTTTGGTTTCTTCTAAGTGGAGAAAGCCAGATTTATGAACAAGGATTTGGACACACACAAAATGTTGTGAATATAACTGGTCAAATTTTAAGCTGCATAAAAAATCTTGCTTGCAGGCGTCTCCCAGTATATATTATGAAATAATTCGGTAAGGATCTTGTATGCATTTCAATAAAAGAGTCTCTGCTAAATATAAGCTTACTCGAATCAACCATAGATACTGCCGCGAGCTCACATATGAAACGACGTAGAATTATATAATATATGTGTTAGTTCCAAAAAAATGGGTAGTGTGGTTGTCAAACATTGGTAGAATGATGAAAAGGGATCACTTTAACCTGCCTATTATAGGTTGTAAGATCTGTAAATCATAGACTTCCGTTTTGTTCTTCATCTAGGTTGAAATATTAATATGCAAAAATGTAAAAATAACCAATAATAAAGTGGAGAAACCAAGATTTGTGAACAAGGATTTGGACACTTCCAAAATGTTTTGAATATATTTAAAACGTATTTTATAAAATTCTGAACAAAATGATTCCAATAATAAAACAACAAGGTTGTATACCTCTGTCCTAACGAAGATCCCATTTTGATTTGAATAGTCTCAATGCAGAAAAACAAGATCATTAATTACTATCCATTGTACAGAAATTATGTTAATAAAATAATAACCATAAATCTCTCTTGAAATACAAAAAATTATTATTCTTGTACGATCTAAGATGACGATACAACATAAATTTGTTAGTTTTTATGCCACCCTGAATTTATATGAATTTTTAATATTAATTAAATCCATCTTAAGGGAAACATTATTATATGCAATAAAAAGTTTACATCTATTAGTCGTAATTAATGTATTTTCAAATACAGTTATATCTCTGTTTATGTCAGTTCTAGATTAAATCCAATTTGATATGGAAAGCAACACGTATGAACAAACATTGCGCAAATATTTAAAAAAAAACCCTGAAAATACGTATCGATAATAGTTTTCAAAATGCCTAAGTCATTGTTAGTTAAATCATAGGTGGAAAGTTTAATGAGACCACTGTAATCGACCCAGTGGACTATAATAAAATCTTTATCTTCAAATTGGTGAGTTTATTGTTATTTCTTTTTAGAAAAAAACTTGTAACCATTTCATTTTTATCGGTAATGTAATGAAACCTAAAAAAATATTTTTTTTACATTAACTAACTAACTAACCATCACGCCGCTTCCCCGCAGGGGTAGGCAGAGAGAATAGAGCGCCACACCACTCTGTCCTTGCAAACATTCTTCGCCTCTTCCACGTTCATGTATCTCCTCATACATACCCGCCGATTGTTACGACTCCTAACCTGACCACTTTCAAGTATTTGGAATACCTGATCGTGCCATGTTTTTCTCGGTCTTCCTCTGCTTCTTTTCACATTATATGATAATTCTTGACAGTATGTATCAACAGCGGTTTCAAAATGTCCCTTTAAATGCCCAAACATCCATATTTTCATTTCAATATACTTCTTCATCCATTTTGAGATATCAATAAAAACTTTGAATAGAAAATAGTTAAATTAACGGGATACTTTTCGATATCGATTAACAGTCAATGATTCTAGCCAAGGACTATTACCAGCTATAGGATAAATATTTGTACAATATATTAGGTCTGCTTGATACAACGAGGTATTAAGCAGCGCTGGGGAGTCTAAGAGCTTACTAAATAAAGTAACACAACAGCGAGCCAAATGTATAGACCATAATATAAGACACTGAGGCCTCCTTCTTACGATTGCGGAAGGTATTTGTGAAGGCACAGACTACAGAGGACCCGCTTAATCTACATTGACCAAATAATCTCCGACATGTGTTGTAGCGGGTACGCCGAGATAAAGAGAGTCATCAACCCACGAAGAATCTAAGACCTATCCGATATCGGATCCGTGATAGTTCATAGGGAACTGTCACAAGAGGTGGTATCATACATGATAAAAATAGTGAAGGACATTGGTACTATACCAAGCCAGGACACAAAATGCCAAACCCTCTTCTAGTGGAAAGGAAGGTATGTTGAAGATAGTCCATAATCCGGCTTCTCCTGAGGAGTTTTACGTAATCCCAGCAATGAGCAAATGCTGAGTAGTTCCTGATTGGCCCACACTAGATTATCCCTTCTGTTCCCGACACAGATTAAAATAAAACATCTTTTTTGATAAAGAATAAACAAAACCACTTATTGATCTATAAACCTTGTACATAAAATAAGCAAGGGAAATAATAAATGCAATTCCCATCTAAAAAACAGAAATTAGACACATATCATTACAATAATAATTTTACAATCAGATGGCTAAACAGACCATTCCACAATGTGAAAAGATATAAAAACACAATTTTTAGTTACATTTGAATTTTACTAAGCGAATAAAACGTGTATGATGGATGTTGTATGACATTAAAAAAAACCACAAAGGAGGATAAATCAGTATTGAGAGGACATCCTGTTAATTTTTATAACATTAGAGTATATGCAAATCAGCACTAATAACGAATAAAAATAACATTAATTCAGTTGTATAATTAATTATATTGGGTATTTAGTAATAATTTAATTTGTCATAACACGTAAATTAACATTTGAGGGCCGCATCCCATAATTCATAAGTAACAAATTCTCGAATAAATATGACGACACGAAATTATCGACGATGGTTCCGTGGTCTACGTCAGTGCTCATTAATCAGCAGTTCCGAGTTCGCTCCCCAGGAATAGTGACACGACAGTGCTATATTATAACGTACACTACACAGCCTCCTACAGTCGTGAGTAAAATATTCGGAACACCCTGGTAAGCTTTTTTTAAGTATTTATTTTTATTTTTTTACTTCTCAACATAACATGGAAGTCTGGGTATTTACAGGGCTGATGACCTGTCATAGGCTGATTAAGTCATCACTTTACTTGTGCAACATTCACCCTTCTATCCATGACATTTTTTAACATAAAATATTCAATGGGAAAAAAATAACTTGGGAAAACAACATAAATACAGATTTTTTTTAAAAATATGTATTGTTAGCAAGTCCATAATTTTTTTTAAATACGTAATTTGTTTAATAAAAAAGGTTATTAGGATTTTTTCTAAAATAATTCCAGCCAACTGAAATAATATTATTTTTTACTTGTATCATTTCTTATTTATATTACAAAAGGCCACTTTTCAGACTACTTGGTTACTAAATTCTTTCATTAGAAAAATTATACTTATACTATATTAAATTATACTATATTATACTTTATATAATTAGTATTTAAATCACTGTATACTGTCGTTAATTTATTAAAGTACAAAGAAAATCATTGCATTTAAGCTTATATATTGTAGTAGTATATTATTAGTATGTTGTAGTAGTGTAGTAGTATCAAATTTGTTGGATTAAATCGGTTGGTTTGGTTGTGTCGGGTTGTGGTCCCGTGTTTAGTGTCGCGGACTCTTGAGTCAGAGCTTCGTGTTTCAAACCCACTTTACCACAATTTAAAACCTATTTCTAATAATGAGCCGCTTAGGCTCACAAAAATTGAATGAAATTGAAGTATGGTAGATAATAAAATCACAAATATTTATCTTTTTTAAAATTTATTATTCTTATTCACAATTAGTGTTCTTCACGACCAAATCAACTCTCTAAATATTAGAATGAGGATGTAATAAATAAGCAATAAGAATCGACATAATTTTATTTATTTATTTGTGTGTGCGTAAACTTATGACCCAGAGTGTATGAACCTCATGAAGGAAAGAAGATTTACAGCGTGTATTGGAGGAACATAATATTAACAAAATACGCCGTGTATTTGATGACATTGTCATAAAGTACCCTTCGTAGCAACTGTACCCCTTTAGTCCCTGCGTTGTAACCTTGTACGTATATTCCTCGACTTACGACAAAACTCCGTGCCTTCTGACGTAAATCGAATTGGTCGTGCAGCTGGAATTAAAATAAAACCATTCAAAATTGTAAATGATATAGACTAGGGTGATCAAATTAAAATACCAACTAAAATTACTAAATTCGGTCGCGTATTGCGTATTTCTAGCTCCTTACATATTTGAAGAGTTGACTACAAAAACATAAGCTGGAAAAAAATAACCGAGAAAATGTAACGAATAACACAAACGGGTAACCGAAAAAGTAACAGTTATCTTTTAGTCACACCTTTAAAAAATACAATAATTTTCCTGAATTATTTTTTTCTCACTCGAATATATTAGCAGTATATATGTAACTTACACAAGCAAGTATGGATATGCAACTTCGAGTACTAGTTATTGGTGCTATTCTTATATTTTCATTATTTTAAATTAAATATCAAATGCAAGAGCGTAAAGTACTGCATTATTGGATAACTAAGATACTATAAATAACTTGTAAGTAGTACAATAATGTTTCAGTCGTTTCACCAAAGTTATTTTTAAAATCTACGGGGTCAAAGATGTACGTTTTCTATCTATACTATCGTCAAATTAATTTATAATTTTTAGAATATTGATTGAATAATAAAATTTCGAAGAAAATTGATTATCTTATGTACTATATTCTAAAATAATATGAACTTGATTTTTTTTAATAATTGATAAATGCGTTATTAATAACTATATGTTATTAATAACTATATATTATTATAACTTAGTTATAATATCGACAGAAACTGAATGAACCGACAGCAACATTATCAATAGTAAATAGGTCATTATGAGACACATACTGACTTTAAAACAAATTAATTTTTGAAGAATGAAATGGAAAACAGAGAGTCAGGTGAAGGAGAAAAATCAGAGCTCTAAATATAATTCACATTCAAAATGTATTAGATTATACTTATATTAGATCATATTTTGCCTTTGTTATATTGTATATTCTTGAAGTTAACGTAAATTTATATTTTAATTTGAGGTTAACATGTTTCTTAACCAGATAATAGAAAATATATATTTATTCACGTCAGGTGAAAAAATATTCATTATTTGTCTGTCGATAAGAGAAAAGCTTATCTTATTAAGAGACAAGTTTACCTTAATAAGAGATAAACCTTGTTGGGTAATAAATCCAAAACTAAACACGGGTATTGGATTAAATTCTACTTTTATTTTGCAGTTACAATAAAAAAGAGTTAAAATTCTTTATTCAGAGACAAGCCTACCTTATTAAGAGACAAGCTAACCTCATTATGATACTTTTTCCCAAGCAGCATATCCTTCCATCAACATAATGAGTACACTATACATTTGTTCCGCGTCTGGTCCTTCTATCAATTCTCTCTTTCTCCTTCCGTAGTTTATCTGAGGTTTCTTCTTCTTGATAGATCCTGACATCAGCATTATGGGTTGAGTTCCTGCCATACCGGAAGGAGTGTTAAATGACATACTGCCCTTCCCTTTTATCGCTTGAACAATCAAGCATAGAAGATAACCCCCAAAAGAAAGAAAAGCGAGGGTAGTTACAGATAGCATGAACAACGTGTTTATTTTCCCGCCTTTTCCTTTCTTCGACCACATATCAGTTCGTCTGATTGGGTCATCCGAATTACTGCTTAATGCCAAGGCTTCGGGAGACGTGTTATCCCTTAATTCTGCATATGGCGCTTGAGATACTTCGTTATATGAAAAGTCGTCGAAAGAACTTTTAACCTTGAGTAATTTTTCCATGGGTAATTCACTCAGAACACGAAGATCTTCAAATCTATCCACATTTATTTGATGGCTACTCATTGAGGTAGTTTTGTTGTTATTTTGAACTGTGAATTCTGATTTCAACAGTAAATAAAATACACTGATAAAAAGAGAGGTTCGCGACATTTTTATTATTCAATATTATTTTTAAGAAACATGCACATAACATTCGACGCTACATATAATAACAAATAACACGTCTTCTCAAATATATTTTAGATGAATACTAATTATTAGTTTACTTTGGACGAAGAAAAAAAGCGTCTTTGGAGCGTGTATAAAAATGTAATATATGTACCTACATCAAACATAACTAAAATCATGGTTCTCAATATTTTAAAACTATTACCAATAAATATATTCAAGAAATAAAACTTTTACACAATGTCTAATGAATGTCTTCCTGCCCACTTAACTGGAAAGTTGTACAAATATAAATAATAATAAAACAAAATAAGAAGGTGTAGCAAAAATCTTTATAACTTAATAATAAATTTGTTTATATTTTATATTTTTCTTTTTCTAACCCTTATCCGCACCCAATGGTGCATAGGGCACTGCATCGTAATGACGGAGTGTTTTCTTGATCGTTACTTACATGAAGGCAATATGATTAATCCTGCGCTTCTAGGAACAGTCCGGGTAATATAAAATAAATATTAGAGTGTAAAATCATTAATATTTATATTCACACCCCCTGGGAATCAAACCTAGGACCTCCAGCACGGTAGTTAAACACGTTAACCATTACATCACGGAGCGACTATTTTTGGCATTACTATCTCCTTATAAGTTCTTAGTTTGTGTCTATGGTACAATCAAATAATCTTTGATGTGGCACCAAGCGCTCGTAAGAGTATAGTTTTTTCATACTCAATTATATTTCAATGAAAATCATTTCCACTATTCTTTTAAAATTAGTAGGTACATTATTATTCATTTTAAAATTTACAAAACATTATATTTAATAACACAATGATATAAAAATCAGGAAGAATAACAGTTGCTCGGTTAGTATTCGTCTTAGATATTTTTATACACCCTCTAGATGAAAAATAATGTAAAATACGACATGTGGAAATCCAGCTTTAAATTATGACGTCATCATTTCAGTCTCCACGGTACGAAATCTTAAGTGAAAATGACTTGAAGCTAAATCACATAATACGAAGAATATGTAAATTATTAGTTGTATACAATGCACAAATTTATGTTATTGCACAGGAAATATTAATTAGAATTTAATTATAATCATAAATTATTAGTTAGTATATTGCACAATCTCTTATTGAGTAGTAAGTCATTTGGAAGGGATGATATTAAATAAAAAAAAAAGCAATTTTAATTCTCCGCTCCCATAGTGTAGTGGTAACCGTGTCTGACTACCATACTGGAGATTCCGATATCGATAACCAAGGGGGTCAAAATAAATATAAGTGATATTAACTCTCATATAATTATTTCATTTCACCTGAATTTGTACAAGGAGATCAGAACTGATCACCTTGCCTTCGTGCATTTTTTTTAAAGAAAGGAAAACGGTGTAAACCACTATTTTACAGGCTTGTCTGCAGAAAGGAAATATCCTCCCGTTATAAGAATAGACGTAAAATAGGAAGGTAGATGTGAAAGATACATCACAAACCACCGAGATCAATTGAAAATAAATCTTTGTTGATTTCGTTTTGCTATTCGGAGGGAGACGTACCGGCGACGCATGTTTTGCAGTCAAACGTTTACCCAACCACGCCAAGACAAAAGTGTATTGATACGATGAGGAGCCCAATGTACCATTGGGTGTAGATAAGGTAGTAAAAAAGAAGAAAAAGACTGTTTAATTACTTAAAGTATACAAATCCATATAATATTTACCAGTCTTAAGATGTCTGTCATGGTTCCAGATATGATAATAATAGAATAGTAGTAGTTGTGAAAATATATTGATAGGGGATAAAATAAATCATTTTATTATTAGTTAATACAATATTGAAGATGACTTAATGAAGATGATTTACATTTTCGAGAATGAATAACTAAGAAAAATGACATGATACTGTCTTTATCATTCATCGTTCACTTTGTGTAATCCCACTTAATAGTTCATTTATTTAAAGTGGTACTACATAAAGTGAACGATGAATGATAAGGAGAGTGTTATATTATAATACCACAAAGTTAACAATGCTTTGAAAATTCGAAATACTATCAGAAATATTTTTATTCTTAAGGTTTTCATAAAAAAATATTATGCACTGTCTTAATTATGTCCGCCTCCGTAGTGTAATGGTCAGCACGCTCAGCTACCGTTCTGGAGGTCCCGGGTTCGATTCCCAAGGGGGGTAAAATAAATATAAGTGATTTTTTCACTGTAATATTTATTCAATATTATTGCCCTGGACTGGTACATGAAGCGGAGGGTTGATCACCTTTCCTTCATGTGTAAACGATCAAGATAACACTGCGTTTATATGACGCAGTGCCCTATGCATCATTGGGGTGCGGATAAGGGTTTTATTATTTTATTATTATTAATTATTACCCCCAAAATTATGAATCATTGTATAAACTCACGAATAATTTTCTTTAAATTAAGCTTCTTGATTTATTATTGGTGGTATTTTTTCTAAGTATTTCCTGAGTTTTGAGAAGGTCTGATTTATAACTGAGAGCATGACACTATTCTTCATGCTCGGGAGCCCTAAGTGATACAATTTTCTCTGTTTTTATTCAGCGCGGATGCATAAAAGTTTATATTATGTCGATTTATAAGTGACAACATCATACAAACATTGCTGCGTGCACACAACAAAAAAACAACACGATAATATGAGATATGTAAATATCTTTAATTTTGGAAATTTTAAAACACAGTTGGGAGGATAATGTAAATAAATTGCCTTTATTCAGACCTTTAATATAGGCAATATATTAAAGTATGGAAAAATACACACTTACGAAGGTTATATTTTATGTGAAGTATGTAGGGTAGAATGTATTCGGAACGCAGATATGATTACTGTCGTAATATAAAATTTATTAGGTTTGTATGTATGTTAATAATTATAAAAGGCCTTGGAGACTATTGCGATAATTTCAGTCCTGAAATGTTTGCGATTTTGATGAAACGTTTTTTGTGAATTTCGCTCTAACTAATATCTATATTATGTGCCTTATTTAATTTATGTTGATAGAATTTTAGACAATTTTGATTTTTTCTGCTCTTACATTGAATATGCATAACAGAATTTTCCCGTTTGATATTTCATAGAAATATTTTATTTTCTGGCGATTCGTACCATGTTTGTAGGAATGGACCGTCATTGGTTGATTCAGTATTTCTTTTAACGTCTGTATACCATTGAATTTTATGTTTTTAAATAAATGTAAATAAGTAAAGTGTCGGTTGTGATTCCGTTGTTAGTATCGAACAGTCTCAGAACATTCAGGGTTCGATTCCACACTACTACAATTTGATATACATTTTCTAAATAATGAATAGCTCAAGCACACAAAAAAAGTATTGAATTGAAATGTTTGTGTATATGAAAAAAAAATAAAAATACTACTCTTATCTTTAAAAAAATAATTAACGTACATTTTATTTTGATTTAAAATTATTAAATATTTATAGTTAAAATATATAAAAAAAATTAAGACAATATTTTTTATGAATATCATTAACATTACCTCATCATTAACTATTCGGATAATATCACGATTTTAATGACATAATTTTTTTTAAATAAATATAAATGTATGTACTTATTTTTTTACAAAACACTACCGCTTTTTAGAAAACAGTATCGCTTCTTTACGAAATAACATCTTTTCAAATAAGTCAAGTATTTGCTCAAACATCAAAATGTTAATGCAAAATTCAAAGAAAAATGGAATAAAATGCTGGGTATTGTAGTATTATAACACAAATGCAGATACAATTGTTTTTTTCGAAGGCACAAAACAATACTGTACACATAAATGCCAAATGGAGACATTGTTTTTTTAAACGTATGTATTTATAAAACCTTTTTTAAAACAAATATTCCATCAAGTTTTGAAGTGTTATATATTTTTATATTAACTGTTAATCTTTCAATTGATATGAAGTTATCATTATTCTTTTATTATATATACCATAAAAGTGACTTGTACATAGCATAAGGATTACTTGAAAACTTTTTAAATTCTGTTGTTTCCGTTAGAAAATTGTTTAAGCAGACGAAGCCACGTGCACGTATATTCCCAGACATTCCTTATTTATAATTAATTTGCAATTTTTAAAACACCTAGTTGAGAATAAGAAGTAATTTGATTAATTGCCCGAGCAGTCCACAGGGTACCCGCATAGAATGTTCACATTTGTCACACGCGAACTAATTCTTCACGCACCATCTTTGTCGGACTCTGTAATAATATTATATTTTTCAAACCTCACGCAGGTGCAAGGAACAGGTTTAACGCGAACTATTATTGATCGAACTTTAATTCAATACGGAATTGTCTGAATTCTAAACATATTTTATTAATTAAATAATTATTGAGGTAGGACATCTGCAATCTAAATCCTGGTTATCAGGACTCTATTCTAGTTGCGATAACACTTTCTAGAATTAATATGTGTTAATATACGTGTATATGTAACATCATCCAGAAATTGACCATAACTGAACATTTAAGAAATAATTTTCTCCACATCTTCAGTCATTATAATTGTTTCTTTAATATCGATATTTTCCTATTTATACCTAAAAATATGTTTTTTTAATTTAAAATAATAATAATAATAAAAACACAGACAGTTACAACCTCATCTTTATCCTTCAACGACCCAAGAACAGACTTACAAAATTTAAACTTAGCTACACATACGAATTTCATTGAAAAGTGGTATTAACCAAGTGAAATTTAAATTAAACATTTATATATATCACCACAAAGTAACTGCCGAATCAATGAATGAAATTATTTATGTATTTATAATCTGTATTTGTAAGTTTTTATCATTGAGAAATGCTGATATTTTTTTAAGTAAAACTATTAGAATACACACACACACACACATCGCTCTCTCCTTTCAACAATGTCAAATATAAAAAAGGTCAATTTTCAGTTTTGCATGTTTTTGGAATGCCCAGAAAATGAACTACATCCCAGCAACGGAGAAAAAACATTCAGGTGTTACTTAAAAAGATCCTTTGAACAGTAAAAAGTTCAATAAGTGGCTTGATATTTAATTTTAATACAAATTATTATATTTTTAAATTTGCAAAAAGGATCTCCTGAAAAATCATGTTTTTGACATGTAATATGACGTTGTTGAAAGGAGTGAGCGACATATATATATATATATATATATATATATATATATATATATATATATATATATATATATATATATATATAAATATATATATATATATATTATATATATATATATATATATATATATATATATATATATATTGTATATATATATATATATATATATATATATAAATATATATATATATATATATATATATATATATATATATATATATATATATATATATATATATATATATATATATATAAATATATATACACACGAGTTTTCAACCCAGTAACACTGTGTGGATGAACATTTATTTAGACATTGGTACCCACTGAAGACATTTTCTGTCTCGCACTCGTCAATGCAGCAAAGTCACAGAACTAATTATACGGTACGATTCTTTCTTTCACAGACTATTACCTTGTTCTTTTGCGAAGACATTATTCTTCTTCTTATTGCATATGCACTTCTACCTACAACTGTCGCACAGGGATGGATTGGTCGGGGTTCAGCAGCGGACATTGAGAGGTCTACTTTCCCAGCTGTGGCAATGGCGAGCCGGATACATCAGTTATTTATTAGTAGTTTACGTGATTTTATATAAAAAAAATTATTTTGATTGTGTCGAAAATATTTTGAAATTTAAAAAATATCAGAAATTCTGTGTTTTGTTCTCCAGTTATTATAGTTATTTCTATTGATATTGAAATATTCAACAAATCACAAGTTATGACAATGAAATATATATATAATCGAGTATATCCTAAAATAATATTTACATATGCATTTAAGAATTACTCTCGCATAAAACAAGAAAGCACCGTTAACGCAGTTAACAGACTTTATGGTAACACACCTATGAGACCAAAAACATAGAAACACATACCATTTTTGATAAAAAAAAAACATTGATTACAATGCAATAAAGTTGTATAACCTGTTTCCATTATTGATAAAGTCATTAACCTTGGTAAGCTTTATTTTTTATTGAAATTATTTTACATAATTTCTATCTTCATAATAAAAAAATTGTTTAAAATAATACATAATTAATGTAAAAAAGACCCACTCCTCAGAGAAAGTCGGACATCAATATTGTAATTCTGGAAAGGTTAAAAATAGAAACTAAACATAAAAGAGCTATTCCTAAATTGATAATGAAATTGGGTAGATCTTAAATAGATCGCATCATTTGGCCATGTTGTATTTGAACAAATTTCTTTCACATAGTTTTAAAATAAATACTGTATAATATGCCTTCGGCATGGAAAAGCTCGGTGAGATTTTATTATTTTAATCTGTAATTTGTAATTATGTGTTTGATCAAATAAAAAAATATATATATCTCATCATACATGAAAAAGAATATGGAAGTCTGGGCAAACGGGGCTTACGAACTGTCATAAGATGGTTTAAGTTATCACTTTATATACAACATACCCATGATTTAAAACCATAACTGCGCATATTTCTGACGTATTTATGCTTCAATTGAAAACACCTTTCGCTTGCTACTTCTTTGCCACCATCTTGGTTGAATTTAGTAAGTAATTTCACATAACAGAGACGTAAATTTGTAAGAAATGTAGGTATGTATTTTACTTGCCAAAAAACTACTGAAAATATCATTTATTTTATTAAATTTATATTTTAACGTTTTATTATTTATAAACTTTAACGTTATTTATGTCGAGCTAAACTTCACTAGCTAAACAACCAAAGTATGATATAGTTTTTACAGGCTCATAGTCAAACAGCCAGTTACGAATCCGCTACTGCACGGTTCATTTTACCAAATTGAGATACCTACTTTATGATATGTTATTATAAAAGACTTCACGGTCAATGCCATCTGATAAAGCTTTTGAACAGTGGTGGAGGAAAGATTATTTTTTCTTCATGTTATCATATAAGATTTATTAAATAATAAAGTTTACATATTTTTATTTATAATATCAAAATACCCAGTACCTTTATGATCCCACCAGATGCAAAGCAAACCTTCTCTCCGTGGATGTTCCGTTTTGTTTGTGATGTTGATGGTTGACCCGGACCAACCAAATATTTTTGCATTTTCCCGACAGAGCATGTTCATATTCATATTCAATGCACTTCAGCCGCAGTTTTAACGAACGACTTATCATGTTTGTAGAGCATTAAACAATGCATTGAAAACTTCAAGTACGAGCACGTACAAAAGCTAGTGCCATCTATTATTTCTACTCAAGTAATGATTGAAGACCAAGCATACCGGGGCTCATTACCTGGTATTTGTGATTTAAGTAATCATTTTATACAATTGTGTACAAATCATCACTGGGCCTATTATTGATAATCTATATTGCTATAGATTATCAATAATGATAAACCGATGAAACCTCTATTAATTCCTTTATTTTGCCTTCGTTCCATATTTTATTTTGACCTCTTACCTCGTCCGCAACAAATTTAAAATTATTATTTTTATTTCTTGATTTTTTTTCGCAGATACTTTGTGGCACATTTCATAAACTTTATAAAATTAAACAACTTTGCTTTAACCACTTTTTTATTATTAGTACACTTTAAACAACCGGTTTCGACAAGAACCTTGATGATGACATCAGGGTTTAATCAATTCAAATGAATATTAATTTGAATTTAAAAACTCAATATTATAATTAATATTGAGTTTTAAAATCATATTTTCATATGGTGTATGGAGTGTGTGAAAGTTTTTAGTAATATTATGTAATTAACTGTGAGTATTTTAATGTTTTAGAATATAATAAACCCTGTTGATGACAAGGTTCTTGTCGAAACCGGTTGGTTAAAGTGCACTAATAATAAAAAAGTGGTTAAAAAAAGTCGTTTAATTTTATACAGTTTAAATTTTTAATTCCCAAATATTAGTTATCATATAAATTTGCATGTACCTTTAAGTTATTTTTTATTCTTCATAAGATCAATGACTTAGTTAATACGGCATAGATGCCGATACAGAAAAAAAAACAAATAAAATAACATATTTTTCTACAAAAAATGGTTCACCACTGTGTTGAAACACATACGTAAGGTTGCATGAAGATAAATATCTTGTTTTCAAAGCTTCTCAGAAAATGCGATTTTTCCTTCTTTTGAAATACAGTACCTGTATCACTTCTAGTGCAGAATCTAACATGAATAGTACTATAGCGATTATAATATCTTTAACCATATTAATGCAAGGAATGGGATTTGTAAAAGGATCGGAAGTGAAACATGAAGACGATAGTGTATTGGAAAAGTTGAGGAATGGGTTCAAAATAGCCGGAAAACTTTTTGGTAAGTATTTCTTTTATTTCTCCTGAAGAAGAAAGGTCGATAATTAAGGATATATAGAGTGATCAGTCATGCAATACGGATTCATGGATCTAGGAGTGGAATATATTTTATGGAACAGAGACGATGCAAATGAAAAAGAAAATAATAAAAAGATAATAAAATGATAAACTAGAACGCTTGATGCTGCATACCCTTACTCGTACAAGGTTGGATAGTTAACAAAATAATTTATTTACATTTTTATAAGGAAATTAAAAAAAAGTTTTGGGTTTTTTTAGATAAATTAAAATATATTCATCAAGATTCAAATTATTCATATCTCAACATAGATGAAGAAGTCTATGGAATTTTGGTATTTACAGTGCTTATGACCTGTTATACATTGGTTTAAGTGATCACTTTATGCACGTGTAACATTCACCATTCTACCCATGACAACTACACCACTCAAATATCGAAAGACATATTTATGATTCAATTGAAAACATCATTTGCTCGCTCTTCCTTTGGCACCATCTGTGGTTGAGTTTATTAAGTTTTTATTTATTACCAGAGAACTATAATATTTTTATTTTATTTTATTTCAGAGAACTATTACGATTGTTTATTTACCTATGTTGAGATATTAATAATAAAATATTAATCATAAATCTTGAATAAATAACTCCCTAGTGGAGCCAAACCCAGAATTTGTGAATAAAAATTTAAACACTGTAAAAATGCTGTGAATTAAATATTTTTTATTTAATTAAACTTTTATTATTTTTAATGTAAGTTTAAGTGACTAATATTACATTTATAATTAATTGATTTTTTAGTTTTATAATTTAAGCTTCACTTAGTAAATACCGCTTTTATAAAGTAGTATTAATTACTTACTTATAACCCTATTCCTAACCCAATGGTGCATAGGGCACTGCATCGAATTGACGCAGTGTTATCTTGATCATTACTTACATGAAGGCGAGGTGATCACTCTTGCGCTTCAGGAACCAGTCCAGGGTAATATTAAATAAATATTACAGTATAAAATCACTAATATTTATTTTCACCCCTCTGGGAATCGAACCCGGGACCTCCAGCACGGTAGCTAAACACGCTGACCATTAATTACACCACGGAGGCGGACAAGTATTAACTAAGTAAACTGAAATAAAAAAATGGTAGATTTTAACACAAAGTGACTGCCGAATTAATGAATGAAATGGCTTTTTTTAGGATTGGAGGCAGCTTCCGGTGTGGCAAATCTTGTAGCTGAAGCCTTCGGAAGAACTTCTCCCCCTCCGAAAGTAGAAGAAGACGAGGACGAGGGTTGGGGGGCCAAGCTCCTTTCGGGGATGATGAGAACCCTGAGTCTGGACTCGGCTAAGATCAGCGCTATCGTGATCAATGCTATTGTATTCCTTGCACAGCTGGTAAGTAATTGAATTTTATGCAACTATGGATAACATAGACCAGTGGTTCTTAACCATGTTGGAGGTACCAAACCCCACCAGTTTCAAATGTGCGTTCATAATGGGAAAAATTTATTGCTTGGTTGATATGCTCCTTTCAAATAATATACTAGATCTATTGGATAAATGAATATATTGTATGTTGTATCACTTTTCATAATATCGTACAATAGTTCGGGTGTGTGTTTTGAGCTCCGCCGAACCCAGGAGACTGACTCACCGAACCCCTCGGGTTCGATCGAACCCCTTACATTGACAGATATAAATTTAAGAGGCTATATTGGTGACTATAAGGGTGCGGATGCCTCGTAGCAAAACAACTGTGGTACAACTTGAGGATTAATATTATATATGACCCAAATATTGTTTTTTTCCAAATAAAATCTTTATTAAAACTCATCAGTCAGAGGGTTCCAACAATTATTTTCAAATTGTTGTATACATACTTATATCGTCTTTTTAAACGTCGGACTAAGTATTGACGACAATACTTAGTCCAACCGTTAAAAAGACGACCTTAGAGATATTATACGTCCTAATGACATTTAATTAGACTTACGATACTATTACAATTAATAAAATACAAAGTATTTGTTTTTACTGAAGTATGCTACGACACCTAGCGGTTCGAATGTTTATTTCGGTCGCGCACGAAATATTCACGCAGCGCCATCTGTATTCATTTCAGATCAGCACTTCTCTGCTGCCGAAGAATCCCGCACTGCCAGACACCGAACGGAAACTCAGAGATGGCACTCCCATCGACTGGATTCTTCAAAACCCGACAGAGCCACTTCAAGCTCTGATTAACACGGCGAAAGATACAACTCTGCCAGATAAAATCATCCATATCATCCGAGAAAATTCAAAGGAAACCGACTCATCTTGCGTGCAGTTGCTAGTTTGCAAAACGGCGCCCATTGTGTGGGGAATGCAGCGCGCGCTGACGGCGCTGGGCGGGAAAACGGAAAACTTTACACAAAAACAAAATGGCGGAGAGACACATTCCGGCGGGAATGTTCTTTTCCGCCATTTGCCGGAAGTGAGCGAGTTCCTAGAGCATGGAGACGTTTGCGAAAAGAAGTACGAAGAATGTAGATTAATAGATTAGGGTTAGCGAGGCGTGGGGATGCCGAGTGACATATGATATAGGTTACGCGGATACGTATGTAGGGTAAACTGCATAGTTATTGGCCAGTAAAGAAAACTACTAATCTGCCAATATTTAAAATGGTTACGATCGACACGACTCGAAAAGGAAAAAAAAAGATATATAAAACCTTTTCCATCAGGAATTCGTATTTTTAATCTAGACTGATATCTATTGATTGAGTCATTTACCAACATTGATAAAAGCCTATAAAATAAAACAAGAGCTTTGTTTTTAACCACTTTTATTTTTGGTACTTTTTCTTCAACCGATTTCGACAAGGTTAGGATAAGGTAAATGGTCAAGCAAGCATAAAATATGTCACACAATATGTACAAAAAATATTTAAAAAAGCGTTATTTTTATTGATCATAAATAGTGAATGAAAAAAATTAATGTTTTTTACATGAAAGAATGATATATTATATATTTTCAAAAGTTTAAAACTATGTACAATCGGTCTTGCAGAGAATTACATACGAATAAAAGATATATGTATAATGGGGCACGCAGACATTTTTTCTAGAAAAACATCGTTATTGTGTTTCTCACCAAGTTACAAGGAATAAATGATATTTTTTTAAAGCACGTCGATGATTAAATATAAATAATAAATAAAATTAGTCTTTGAAATTAGTTCTTATTTTCAGGTTATGATAATGGAAAATTTCGGGAGAAGAATAAAGGATTGTTGAGAGGAAGGATGAGGTTCACTTTTTAGAAAAATCATTATTTAATACTTAAATTTTTTCTATCTTTTTTGTGTGTACATTAGGTTAAAATAAATAAAAACAATGAAAAACAGATGTCAAAAGAGCTCAACTGACAAGACACACAAGATGGCTTGGTGGGTCTCTACAAAAATATTTTAAAAATGTTTATAATTAGGCTTACCATACGTCCCGGTTTGACCGGGATTGTCCGGGTTTCAGACACGGGTCCCTTAGTCCCGGACGGTTTAGATTTTGTAAAAAAAAAATCAAAAATAATGAATACTGTCGTTAGTAACTGACAGTGGCCAGTTACTCCACTGTTTACCTCACCCAATTACAAGCCTTGTACCGTGTTCCATACTAATCAAATAAGGAAACGACAAGTTAATCGCGACGAATAATAACTGGGATTAGAGCCTCGGCCGTTTACTCGTTGATCTGTAGGCGCCGTTAGACGAAATGCTTACCTCTTATAAAATATTATCCATGTAAGTTAAAGTGTTATTTTGTAGCAACCTTTAAAGCTATGGAAAAAAATCACGAAGTTTCCTCACAAGGGTAGGCAGAGAGAACAGAAAGCCACACCACTCTGCCTTTGCAAAATATCTTAACCTCTTCTACGTTCATGCATCTTCTCATACAAACCCGCTTATTATTCCGACTCCTGACCTGACCACTTTCAAGTATTTAAAATGCCAATGTGTTTTCCTCGGTCTTCCTCCACTCCTATTTCCGCTACATTCGCCTGATTATTTAAAAAGAAAAGGAATAACTCGCAAATCCTCTAGTTTTACCGACTTGTCTGCAGGTAGGATAGAAAGGATAGCCAAGATAAATGTGAAAAATACATTACAAACATCCAGACCAATTGAAAATAAATCTTTCTTGAATTCATTTTGCAATTGACGGGAATCGAACCCGCGACGCCAGTTTCTCATAATTTTAGTTTTTGAGTTTTATCATTCTTTCCTCGCTTCTTTCTTCCACGTGTCCCAACCATCTCAACACACCTCTCTTAATTTTGACTCTTCCTCTCTTATTTCTTTATATCACTATTTAAACATCTATGATACATCGTTTTGACGCACATTAATCTGAGAGATCGAATTCAGTTTACTTTCATCTTTCTTTTACCAACTCCATGTGTCACTTCCATACATACATTAGGGATGCTACCAAGACTCCGTTATGTACTGTCAGAAGGTGTTATAAAATATTACATTGTCATGTAAACATCGGAAGAAAAAAAACTCGTAATTTACGCATTGTTACTTAATTTTCATTTTCACTAAATAGAACAATCGCACATTGCGTAAGGCCACAAAGACAATACTGCTGGAAGCCTTTGTGAAGAAGAAATTAAGTCTTCTTATAGCTGCAGGAATGTACAAATTACAAATAATCATATTATAATCATAATACAATGAATCACAATATGTTACTTCGGTCTGCTTCCGGTGAAACGCAGTGACGACGTTCGTATTATGAAGTAATGTTCATATAGGTCTGCCAACCACACGTCCTATGTTATATATACAACACCTTACAAACAGTAATTCTTAATTTATTGTAACTGCAGACAGTTGGTGGAATTCCATTTTTAATTGTTGGGTAATATATCCAAAATTTAACATGGTAATTGGATTGAATTCTACTTTTATTTACATATACTCGTAGATATATGATAATATGTGGCGCGTTTCGTCTTATTGAGACGTTATCAAATACTGAATAAAAATATTTATACAAAATGTCCTTATTTACTAACAATACTTGCTATTATTAGGTCTAGGAGTACAAATAATGGTGGGTATTTTAGTGGGTAATGCGGATTTCTATGAAAGTATCCATTTTTAAAAAAAATGTTCATTAAAAACCTTATTACATTATTTCATCTTTTTATAAATTATTTTATATTTATAGATGCATAAAATACAATTATCATGCTTGAATTACATTTTATGGAACAAGGTTTACAAAAACAATCATATAAAACTTATAAAAACTTTGACGACAAGGAGACAATGCCTTACCTATTCATTTAATGATTGCTTAAATCTTGCCAGATTTACATCATCATAATCATAATCATCTTTTGAGTACACAATACGAGACATAGGAGAGCAAAAAAACAACTTAAATAAACAGTTCTTTAAAATCTATAAATAAGAATTATTAAAACATTTTTGTTTTAAACAACTATGATTTTTTATGCTATTATTTCAACCAGTTTCGACAAATACCTTGCCTTCTTCGGCGATAGATACGTTCTGAAGAAGACTAGGTGTTTGTCAAAACCGGTTGGAATAATATCACCAATAATAAAAGTGGTTAAGAAACAAATTTTGTCTTTAATAAAAATATTAGCCAAAAATACTTACAAAAAAGCGATTAAAACAAAACGCATTTAAATATTCAAAAGATAATACTACTAAATGGTTTAAGGAACTCACGTTGATAAATTTGATTAATTCTCCCGTAAAATGATTTTATATGCAATTAGGACAGTTCTGCATATAGGTGACGATTTGTTTTGTGAAAATTGAAGAACCGCAGTTCATTATTTCTTGCAATATTTAATATTTTTTCTTTTAATATTTTCAGCGTCCAAATACTTGTTCACAAATCTGGATTATCTCCATTTAAAGTAGTTACTTTTCGTATCATACTAGTCTGGGCATTTACAGGGCTGACGACTAGGCTGATTTCAGTGATCGTAAGTGGTCGTCAGTCCCGTAAATGCCCAGATTTCCATATTCTTCTTCATCTTTGATGAGATGTAAAAAAATAATTTGACATTATTTCTTAGTCTACGCGTTGGAATTTTAATTGAATTTGACTCAGTAAGGAAAGCACATCATAAAAAAAACATTTATTATTTTAAATATAACAATTGAATCAATATTTTCTCTGCATTTTTGCAGACAATCAGACACTTCTTAGGATAATTTTCCAGAATTAATGTATTCAATATGATTTTATTGGTTTGCGTAAAATGAAATCCAGATTACAAAGATATTCTTTCTTGTATCGAATAGATTATACACAAGTGAATTGCAATGTCACTTTACCCGGTTTCAAAACAAATAAATTATCCCTCGAAACTAATAAATGCTTGAGGAAAAAGTTAATATTTTATTATTCAATCATGCTCCATATTTCGTTAGCAGGACTATACATGAGGACATCCGTAATCCGGCCAACACAACTCTCAGATGACTAAATGTTTTGTAATGACAAAAGTGTAAGAAAGGTGTTTAAAGTTTGAACAGTTGTTGTTACGAATGTCCTTATTTATATTTTGCAACGTCTGCTTTCTCATTCTGTGAATAATTTAAATTAACAATCTCCATTTTTTCATTCATGATATTTGTACCGTTTAAGTAAGGCAATGATGTTTTTATACGAAACATTTCATTTATATTATTAACATATAGTATTATATTTGAATCAACGTAAAAAAATAACTAAAAAAGTAATACATTTCTACGAAAGTAATTATAAAAAAATAACATTTTATGTAACGTGTGTTACTTTTATCACTCACAATATTTTAAAAAGAAAGAAAACCGCGAGTTAAAAAAATTAGGTAATTAATATTTGTTAAGAAACCACATCCAATGTGTTCTTTAATATTAATTTATTATGTACATTGGCGGGTTTATTGCTAAAAAGTAATGTCTTTCAACCAACCAAAAATAGGCTTGTAATATAAGTCAAGGATTGTATCTTGTAAAGTTGTTAAAAATACATAAATGTGCAGATAGCGCAGAATAAAATAAAAAAAAATTACGTATATTTTTAATTTTTTTTGTATGTTTATCAAGCAATTGATGGAACAAAGGAGAGAGGAGGAAAAGGTTAGGAGTTGAGGAGGGAGAGAAAGAGGATCCAAAGAAGGTATGTATAATGGATGGTTAGGGTTCCAAGCGTAGATGATAATGTTGCAGACGTTTCGTAGAAGTTATCAGAAATGGTAAATTTTTCACCTGAAGATTCTGACCATAGTAGTCACCATAATTTGACCAATTTTTTTGACGGAAATGTGACTAGTGTTTTTATCTGACTGTATTGAATGTGTTATTTTTATTTATTTTTCGTGTATTTTTGTCTACTTTGGAGTCTTAAGTGAGGTCATGCTTCTTATTTTGTAAGAATACATTACTAATACAAACCCACCATTTGTACGAGTATATAGAATGAAAAAAACTTGAGACATGTTATAGTTTTATGGTTTCTTAGACCTATATGAATATATCTGAGTTTGTGTTTGTTACATCTTCCTTTATAGTTTTAACAATATAATAATAAAAGAAGTAAAAACCAATAGAATTTTGTAAAATAAAAATGTATTATATTTTTACGAATTTATCTGAGAAGTTTTTTTGCTGTTGAATGAGTAGTTAGTCATTTGTTATTCCTAACGTCTTATTGACTCAAGAGACGACTTATGCAATACTGCTTATTATATTCCTACTTATGCTTAAATTTTATTCGTTTTATAGCGTGAGTGTGAGTGAGTTAACCTTATGTTCAAAGTTACTATAACTTTATATAATTCTGTGTGAAAATAAATTGTGTAAAGTTTATTTTATATAATTCTGTGTAAAGTGAAAATTTTCAAGTATAATACTAGCCAGTTAGTTATTTAGACCTCGTATACACGACAAGAAACTGTTGTACCTTTAACTTCTAGATTTATCTACAAGGGCATTCATACACAATATATACATAAAAAATTAAAATAATCATGGTACAGTCAGAATGGATATTAATTTAAAAAACGTGCCCGTACTGCTAGTACCATATAATTTGAGTTAATTCAAGTCATTAATGGATTAAATAATGAAATTGGCTACCTTTTCTTCCTCCAAGGACAGGAAAGGATTCAAAGAGCTGACATACCAGGGGTTGATGAGATCCTCACTTCTAAGGAAAATAACAAATAAATGATAAAATTCCAAGTCTTGGATCCCCTTAGGATGAACATCCCCCCATTGACGCATAGTACTGGCTGCAAGAAAGTTCTCGTGTGATTCACCATTCATTCACGAAGGCAATGATCGCCTTTAAGGTCATGTGGAGATGGTAAACAAAACTTTCCCGGCTAAACCCGTTTGTTGTCTGGGCAGCGGACCTTTGGAGAGGCTTCTAGTCGTAATGATGATTCGAGACAAGGTGTATAGTATGTATTACCTGCTACTAATAAGGATAGGGTTTATGTATGAGGTTTGATAAGTAGACTAGATTACTCCATTTTATCAATTCACAAAATTTGAGAAGTAGATTCAAAATATCTCAAAAATTAATATATATTAAAAACATGTGTACGACTCATCTTGACAAATGGGATCAAATGCAGAGCAGACACCGCAATAACAAAAAACGCACTTAGAGTGTCATTATGCAGGAGCAAATGAAGACTATAAGGAGCATATTTGAAAAGAGTCTAAGAGATAGAATAAGGAACACAGGATAAGGGAAATATGCGAGATCGAATATGTCGTCAGGTAGAAAGGCGACGAAAAAGACAATGGTATACGCATGTGAAGAGATTAGAACCATCCAGACTCCTCCGTATTGAATTGCACGGCCTGAGGTAGATGACTCTCGGGCAGACCACCAAAAGATGGATTGACAGCTGGGAATCGACATCGCAGGAGGCTAAATAGGCCACAAGGCCTACATTAAGAAAAGGAAGAAGATAATACCTCAAATTGTAATAATAACCTATAATATACATATCTATATATATATATATATATATATATATATATATATATATATATATATATATATATATATATATATATATATATATATATATATATATATATATATATATATATATATATATATATATATATATATATATATATATATATATATATATATATATATATATATATATATATATATATATATATATATATATATATATATATATATATATATATATATATATATATATATATATATATATATATATATGTATATATATATATATATTTATATATATATATATATATATATATATATATATATATTTATATATATATATATATATATATATATATATATATATATATATATATATATATATATATATATATATATATATATATATATATATATATATATATTATGCGTAGGATGAATAATGAGGTGTCTGATACAAGCATGTATTTTTGATCATTTACCTTAAATATGTATTTTTTAAATAATGCTATAATTTTTACAGGGTGAAAAAAGGCATACTATCAAAAGTAAGTGAATATATTAAATGACATCTCAGCCACACCGCATATACTGTAAGACACGAAGTACATACGTAAATCAGAAAATGAAAGTTCATCCTGTCTGCTGTTAAGTTGATGTAGTTTCGGAAACAGACCGGTTTCAAAATGATTCAAATGGAAAAAAAGATCAAAAATATTTAAAGAACGTGCAAAAGATGTATAACAAAAATGTTTATTTTGACATGAACAACTCAAATAATACGATACTTGTTTCCACGCGGAGACATCGACGAGTCGGTAAGCACAAAACGCAAAGTTTTATTTTATTTTTATTATTATTGAATTATTATACACGAGAGGTGGTATCATACATGATAAAAATAGTAAAGGACATTGGTAACATAAAACAAGCTAGGACACAAAATACTGAACCCTCTTCTAGTGGAACGGAAGGTCGGCTGATTACAGTCAACAGTCCGCCTTCTCCTGAGAGTTACGTGGTTTCCTCCCAGCAATGAGCAAATGCTTAGAAGTTCCTGACAGGCCCAGACTAGATTATCCCTCCTGTTCCCAACACAGATTCAAATAAAAACATTTTGAATTAGTTAGAAGAGTTATTGTAGAGATATTGTAGAGATGTAGAGAAGAATTAAATTTAATTTGTACTAGAAGATGAAAACATCTGTAAGTTTTCGAAACTAGTCGTATATATAAATAAAACTCATTAAAGTGGTATATTCAAGTGTTTAATTTAAATAAAATATGAGGAGATGCAAAAATGTAGATGTGAAGAAGATTGTTGGCAAAGACAGATTACTATGGTGTTATTTTCTCTCTGCCTACCCTTGCGAAGAAGCGGCGTGATGGTAAGTTAATTAATTAGTTAGTTTATATTTAGATTAAGTAAACTAAATTGAACACGAGTAATTCAAGGTCCCGTATATAAACAGTAAAGGTAAATGAATAGTTAACTTTTCCCACAAGCTACATTCATCCACAATGTGCATCGTAGTAAGTAGCAATGATTGTTTATTACAAAGATTACGGCAATTATTGTTACCCATTGATGGGAACAGTTATACTTTTACTGTTATTTGTGTAAGTATTATTATAACAGGTAAATATGCATTATTGCACCTCAATACAATGATTATGAAGGCTAATTGTGCACGCGTTGCATCCAACTGTTGACTCGAGAACTGAACAGGGTAAAAAGACTGGTACGGTGTACCAAAAAAATCTAATAAAAAAACTGCAACTTTGAAAGCTCCCATCACGTTCCCAGATCGGGCATAGGAACTTTTGGTTTTCATTCGGACCCATCGATGAAGCTAACGGTGAAGGGGCTTATCTGTAATGTCGTCAGGTTGGCAATTTTAATCACATCCATGGTCCGTAAATTCATGAAATACCGTTGCCAGGTTGCGATTCAGAAAATACTGAATGATTTGATATATTCATTCATGAAGACATTCGTATCTATATACCAGACATTATTAAATTGAAATGCAGATAAAGTAACCATTCATTACGTCAAAGTAGTTTCTAATTCTTTTTATATTATTGATGTTTCAACGAAACGAAGATTTTTTTGTTTCAACGATACGAAGATGTTGAAGTCTGAGTTTACAATCTATGATTGTCTGATTTAAGTGATTACTTAAATCAGTTCTGCTGTCAAAATTTGTAAATCAAAGAATCTAATACACTTGATTGGATACATAATTGAATGATTTAACAATAGAGCAACAACTAAATACCTTTTTCCGAATTTATTTTATTTGATCAACGAATTTTTTTTTAAGACATCATCAGACTGAATAAAATGAAGGAGGTCAAACAAATAGTTTTTGTTTTTTTATTATGTAAAATGCTGTTTTATTATTATAAAAAAAATTAATTTAGTGAACATAATGTTAAAACAAAACACTTTACTTCTACTTGGAAAAGAGAATGAAGGAGGAATGGAAGGTACCATAAATTAAATATCTTAAGTTGGTTGATGGTTAAACTCTTGAATGATCCATGTCGTTGCCTAAAAATCCCACTCCTGTTATCCAATTAAGGCGAAGAAATGAAGATAATAATTTCTCCCACGATTAGAATAAAAAATAAAGTAGCATTATTCCCATGACCTTTGAAAGTACTCTTACGGTTGATTCATGCAAATTATTCGTACTGTTTTTTTTTTTTATAACGGCGTTCTGTTTTAATTTCTTTTATTTTTAAGTAATCACATTAGATTCATACTCATTTATAAGTAAAGATACCTACAGAATAGATTTATATTATCCACTGACACTTCGTGATGGAATTGCATTTTAATATATTATTAGATTAAAACCAATATTTTTAGCTTTTCCACTTTATTTTTATTTGACCAGCAACCGGGTTTCGTCGTTACCGACATCATCAGACCAGTCTGATGATGTCGGTAACGACGAAACCCAGTCGCTGGTCAAATAAAAATAAAGTGGAAAAGCTAAAAATATTGGTTTTAATCTAATAATATATACATACAGAAATTAATTAGGTGTATGAAAAAAAAGTTAAAACTGGAATAAATACACAAAATCTACGATTTATACGATGCTGATAAATATTTAGTTAATATTCGTATACGCATATATTCACAATTACCTTTGAAATTTGACCTTGTAACGAAAAATTCATACAAACATTCAATTAGGGACGCTTTGACAAAGAATTTAGAATCAGCCTCATATACAACATGTGTATAGTTTTTGTATATGAGTTTTCATTGCTTGGATCAAGTGATATGTATATAACGGAAAAAAGTTTTTCATGATATAAAAGTTTCGAAAAGGGCTTCGTCAAAAAATACTAAAATTTATTAAAGTACTTTATAAATAAATTAATTAAAAAATGGGGAAAAATTAACGTTTTTTTAGTCTATTTTCATTAAAAAAATTAAAATAACGGATCAGTTACAGCAAGTTAGACGTATTTAAGTATTCCAAAACAAATTTTATACTTGTACTGTTGCAATTAAAAAATTCCACATTTCTATCCGCATTAGGATTGTTACTTAGGGTATTATTTCTGAATTTCTTATGGTATTATTTTTAGGGACATACGACGATATCAATATCTAATGTCATTGTGAAATTATCTCAGCTCTTACAATGTCATCGTTAACCAATTTTGATGAACGACAAATGTATAATAGATTTTTTTAGATATTATTTTTTGACATCTCATCAAAGATGAAGAAAAATATAAAAGTTGGGGTATTTGCGGGGCTGACGACCGTCATAGGCTGGTTTAAGTGATCACTTTACGCACGTGTTACATTCACCAATTCTACCCATTATTGATAACCACGCTACTCAACTTCTTGGAAGTTCTATATATATTAACCAATTTTGAAACATTATTCTTGAATTACTAGAACTTCACTAGAGACATCTTTTGATGAGATGTCAAAAAATAATATGAAAATAACTCCTGTAATTGGAGATAATCCAGATTTTGTGAAGAAGTATTTGGACACACTGAAAATGTTGGAGATTTTTTTAGAGTTTGTTCTACTCGTGGGAGAGCTAAGGTATCAGTTGTCTTACTGATTTTTCTAAGAACTCAAAAATATGTTCCAAATGTTCCAGCACGCTGTATTCTCTATGGTGCTTCTTAGTTAGTTAGTAATATTTTAGTTAGGTTGGGTTAGGTCATTTAGTTACTACTTTCTTCGGCAATCTATTATTGCTTTATGATGTGCACCAAATGAGATGTTTCAGGTAATTTAGACGAGAGTGTAGGGTATCCACACTCTCAAGTAAAGTTCAGCGCAGATAATGACTGTGAAACATGATAAAGTGAATCCGAGATTCAAGTGAGCGTGCCGAGGCTACTAGTGCTCTGCTCAGTAGACCAAGTAATACGACGTATAAATCGTTCATAATATTTTCACTTTAATTTTTAAAATAATAATTATGGCCAATTGATTATAAATAAAATACATTTAGTCGGATTGCCCAGGGTTTCTGATATTTTTTTTGTTTAAAAAAAATATTTACATAAATTGTATACATTTATTTATATTGCAATTTTAAACATATTTAAAACAATTTTTTTCAGAGACCCACCAGGCCACCTCGTGTGTCTTGTCTGTGGAGTTCTTTTTGAATAGGTTTTTTTATTGTTTTAAACGATTTTAACTTAATACACACAAAAAAGAGAGAAAAATTAAGAATATAAAGATTTTACAATTTCCATAAAATTAACTCTTGATCGTACACCCATCCCTTTATTTTGCCTTTGTCCTATATTTTATTTTGACCTATAACATCCATCGGCAACAAATTAAAAATGTTCGGAACGATATATTGCAGTGTTCAGCTCCCATATATATTGTTGATTCTTGGGACTATCCAACCTTTATTGTGTGTAATCGTATATCATCTGAGATTCATATGTTCTACATGCCACAATTTTCCGAAAAAAAACAGTTGGCATTCTAAGAAACACAGAAATACATCAAACGAAATCTCACACATATGTATTTCTTTCGGTCACAAAAACTTTAATTATCATGTAATATAGTAGTACGACCTACTTCCATTATACATAAAATCATTGAAAAAGTACAAAAGTACAAAAGAACTATTCATAAATGTATAATTAAGTTGGGTAGATCAGAAAAATATTGCATCATTCGGCCATGTCGTATCTGCGCATCATAAACAATTTTCTGATGTAAAGTTTTATAAGTACATAAGTATTGTAAAATGCACCCTCGGCACGAGAAAACTCCGTAAGGGCACAAACTTAAAATTACAATATATGTATGTTCCTACTACTATGATTCACACTTGAAGTCATTTTGATTTAATTATTTTCACGAGATTTTAAATATAAAACATCAAATCATATCTAAATTTCTTACTTATATACAGATTTGAAAAGAAAATATACTGTTTGCGTTGTAATACGACACCATTAGTAAATCTGTATTATACTATACAGTGCAGTGCATGGCACAGACCGCAAGCATCCAATAAAAAGTCTCAAATCTAAAGCACGCTTATTTACAGTGACACGAACACATAAGAAGAAAACTGTAAACATTTGAGTGGTAATAACTGTTCTGGATTTCCATAGAAAATCGCTAATTCATCATAATCAGTATATTGAATACCTACCTGACTTAAAATTCAGGCACCGTTATTTCGAGATGCTAATATTTAGACGTCACGACTCTTTAATGCTGGTAATGCGGTCATAAACAAACTGTATCTATCGATTATGATACCACATTTCCAGTTTAGATATTGGCATGATACACATAGACTTGGGTAGGTACTTGTAAATATTATAACTAAGTTGTGCAATCTTACCTCACTCCTAAAACAAAACATGTTTTAAAAATATTGTATAAAATTTCTTACAACTATCTTATAACTATAACTTATAACTTTACATTACTGCTTTATATTATATTACGTTTGTTATTTAATATTATTATTACCTGTGTCTCTCTAAAAACACATAGCTCTAGTGATCGCAGAGGGACTTGCATAGAATATTTATTTTTATTTTCAATAATTGAGGATGAAAAAATTAAAATAAATAAATTTTAAATTACAATAAATTTTGATTAAAGAATAATAAAAACTTTTATTATACCATTAATTGAGTTTTATTTCATTACACACGTCTAGATTTGTTTACACACGTGTTTATTTTATGTTTTAAATTTAACATGTTATTCCACAATATTAATGCGTAGTTAAATAATCAATAAATAATAAAATAAATAAAATAAAAATTACAGATTTTTTTCATTACTTTTATATCTTCATTTTTTTTTACTTAATTGAATTATTTATTAAATGAAATCATGAAAAAATTCATTTCCAGATATTGATATATTTTTTTTGGAATTATTGTGTGGCATCTAAAAGATGTACTTATTCCTAATATTTAAATATTTATTGTTTTTAATATATCACTTAAAAAATTGGAGTAAAAATGTGTAGTACGGAGGATATTGTTAGGTTTGGAAGACAGCGAAGACGATTCTAGTATACCCATGTCAATAAAATGCAAGAAAATAGACTGGCACAAATTGGTCTTCAAGAGAACCCAGACGGAAGAAGATCCCCTGGAAGACCTCCAAAGCGATGGCGTGGCATCTGGCAGTCCACGTCACAAGAGATGGATAACACAACAGACATATCCTGGAATCTATATATAAGAAGGAGATAAGAATAAGAACAAGATAGGTTTCCTAATGTGCATTTTTTGTTTGGAGTAGGTATTAGTTTAATCAAAAATATGAAATCAGAAAAGTTCCTTGATACGTTAATTTTACTACCCAAATATTGTAAGGATAAAAAAGTGCTAAATACATATTTCTATGAACATGTTTTACTAGAAATAAGGATAGAAAAAGACTGCCATTGTTGAAAAAAACCGAGTCACAAAATTGTTTAATGTATAAGGGTTTGAAAATGTATGATGATATCCCTGAATGTATGAAGAATGAAAAGAGTCTGAATGAATTTTAAAATAATAAATGTTTTGTTTACTGTAAAAAGATGTAAATACATATAAATATATGTATATATAAATATGTATATATATATTTATAAATATAAATATATAAATATATATATATATATATATATATATATATATATATATATATATATATATATATATATATATATATATATATATATATATATATATATATATATATATATATATATATATATATATATATATAATATATATATTTTTTATATATATATGTATATATATATATATATATATATATATATATATATATATATATATATATATATATATATATATATATATAATTATATATAAATATATGATATTAATTAAGTGTAAATCATAGTTTATATTAGTGTAATATAAGCTAATTAGAGAAATAAATAAAGAAAATAAAAATATGAAGGGTGCTAGGACCCTTGTATCCTCTTTTTAGGATGTATATGGTATTTAACATTATATATAGCTGATTAATATCAGAGAGAGTGCTTTAAAACACGTCAATATGAAGACAATCTGTGTTAAAAGAATATGTTAATAAAATTGGTAATCTCGATAGTCCATAACTCATTGTATCGACAGCATGAAGTGATACTAGGAGGTAACGGTAACCGAAATGTGTGCCATCCATATTTACATTTTGTATGTCAACAACATTATTTCCTTGGCGTTTTATGGTGCCAAACTAGCATTGCCATGTGACTGAAAAATTTAATCATTTTATTTTTTGACATCTCATCAAAGATGAAGAAGAATATGGAAGTCTGGGTATTTACGGGGCTGACGACCGTCAGGCTGGTTTAAGTGATAATATGAAAAAAAATATATGAAAAATAACTCCTGTAATTGGAGATAATCCAGATTTGTGAACAAGTATTTGGCCACACTCAAAATGTTGAAAAATTTCATACTTAATTTTCCAAATGTAGAGAATTGCAAACATGTATAGATTACGATGTACCATAATATAATAAAATAAATACTTTTACTTTTATAAAAACTGTATACTTTTTTTACAAATATATTTTATTTGATCAGTGACCGGGTTTCGTCGTTACCGACATGTCAGTCTCATGATCAGCCTGATGATTTCGGTTACGACGAAAACCGGTCACTGGTCAAATAAAATATATGTGGAAATACTGAATACTGAATGGTTGTTATTTTATTATATAATACTTATATAGTTTCACCAGAAAAAGTTAGTGCAAAACTAAAATCGTATTAAAATAGAAACTATAAAGGGATGGAAGGATTGATATAGGAGATGCAGAAAAGAGTGTGGATGCTGGGAACAGAGTGGATGGTGCAATGAAACCAACCGAATTTTGTTTAAAATAAATCAGCAAAAGCTAAACTGGGAGTTCTGGTACCAACCCTGATGTATTGGAGTGATGCATGAAGTTGTCAAAAGAAGGCTGAAAGTGTACCAAATACAGTCGAAATGCGATCTCTCAGACAAATGAGCGCCAAAATGATATGATAATTGCATTCCCTTTTCAAAAACAAGTTTTTGGTAAAGGAATGTAATTAATTATGAGTATTTTAATGTTTTAAAATTTAATAAACCCTGATGATGACAAGGTTATTGTCAAAACCGGTAGGTTAAGTGCACTTATAATAAAGTGGTTAAAACAAAGTTGTTTAATATTATAAAAATAAAAATTTGTTTTCTTTTGTTAAAGTATCATTTACATTAAAATTAAAACACCATTTATATGATTTTTCCATTCACTGCAATAACGTTTCTAATGCGCCCATCAAATTATTTAACGTCGGAAAATAAACCAAGATATTTATAAACTTTGAATGTGTTTTTTCAATATTTTTCATTGTGTATTCTAAAAATTAGGGCAAACAAAGTTTTGTAGTTAAATCTTCACGAGATTGAAATACCTTCAGGTACGAAGTGTCACGTTTTTTGCTTGAATAAGTACGTTTATCTATAATTAAACCCCGTTTATTTCTGACCTGGTAAATCTATAATGCATTCTCATCACAGACATACTTTAGGAAGTTGATATCATAAAAGGTATCTTTAGTATTGTGGCCGAAGCACATTAACCTTTAACTATTTGTATTGTTATCTTAAATTGTGCTTAATACTAAGATATTAAGAGATTCAGTTTATATACATAGATCTCAATTTTCAGACCTCGTGGTAAGTAATAAGTCGACATCTGTTCATGTACACTACAAGATACCTTGGTAGTTACAACCCTACAGTTGTGACATAATGAATATTTAATATTCTTTCTCAAACAAATAAACAAAAACGTCATTTTTAAGAAAAATCTACCGCTTTCGAAATTAACTGCTGTATATATATATATTTACATATATATTTATATATATATATATATATATATATATATATATATATATATATATATATATATATATATATATATATATATATATATATATATATACATATATATATATATATATATATATATATATTTATATATATATATATATATATATATATATATATATATATATATATATATATATATATATATATATATATATATATATATACATAAACCAAATAAACAATTAAATATGTTAATATTTTACCTCAAATTACATTATGAACCATCCAGAAATATACCACACAACAAAAAGAGATTTTTTTAGTTATTAAAAAACTCACAGACCTCCAATCCAATAGAGTAAAACTTAAATGAATATAAACCAATAATACTCTTCTATGTACTATATATAAAACCTGAACATCGGACTACTCAGTGATCTGGGAGCAGTAATATAGCTGCAACAGTTGCCATCGAAAAAATTATAGTAATTTATCTATAAATGGGAAATATTAAATCTCAAACTATATTTGTAATCCGCCTCTACATTTTTATTTGATTATCAATTTTTTTTTTTGCACACTTTAAGATAAATTCACTGAAATACTATGCAAAAGTAGTCAAACTAAAAGTTTAGAGTTGAATGACTTCCTGAAAAATTTCGCGAAACAATCGAATTGTAATGGGTGATTATTACACACTTTTACCGCGATGTTAGATAGTACTTTCGTAACACCGCATACACACACACTATTGTACACCGTGGGGAAAAACTCAGATCTATCAATGGTTAATTGGTCATTTATTTTGTTAAAAAAGAAATAGCTATATTTATAATTTTAAATCAATTGAATAATTTTTAAACCACAAAATATTTTTTGGTCGATTAAACGAAAGGAGGCGGGTTGAAATTTTCAATTTTGGACGATGGGATGAACCCATGATCAAATTATATACCATAATAATAACCTTATGGTACTTGTAAAACAATTCACAATTGTGGGTTCATATTTACCTAGTACCTATATTAAATATCTTCTCTAGAGTAAAAGATCTCTAGAGAGAGTTTTAATAATAATAAAAAAAAAAAATAATAATAATGATACGTCCATATTAATGAAAAATAAGGGTTGTGGTCCTGGGAACAGTATCACGGACTTTCTGGGCTCAAAACCACAATACAACAACTTAATACTTAATAAAGACCGCTTCAGCCTACTAGAAAAGTGTGAAATTGAAATATTTGTGTACATGATAAAGATACAAATATTTATCTTTAAATTTTTTTTAAAAAAATACTATCCCTCGTTCAAACGATTCTTTACCTAAAAAAAATTACGATTAATTGGAAACGAGCCTATTTGTATTATTAGGTCGCTGTGCATAGAATGTTGAAAATAAACCGCATTATAAAACATGAATATTAATTTAATAAAGTTGTTTTTTTTTTGTACATTGAACAGAGACGTTTTTCAATCGTATGATTAAATATTTTAATTACATAATTATACAATTTAATAACTACAAAAATGAAATACTTGTATGAGAATTAAAATCATCATGTTTTACCACAAATTTACTATAAACAAATTTACTTTATACACTAAGCATGAATAGATTTCTATATATCCTGACATCCTGCAAAAAATACTATTTATAAAGTTTATATGTTATCGCTCATAATCAAAAATCTCTTTTTACCAAGGAATAAAATAATAGGGGAGAAAATAAAAAAATGCATAAAGTAAGTAAAGTATTACCTGCATACATGACTGCAGATTTTCGAGCCAAATAAATAAACAAATTATTTGAAAAATATAAATTTCTTGTCACCGCGTTAAAAGGTGGCATGTCCAACATTTGGTGCGGACATCGCGCCGGTGAAAGAATTTCACTTTTGATTATTTAATTCAATCACGACCGGTTTTGAAACTAATGCAGCAGTGACTCTAGATGGAGAAATTGTTATTTTTAATATATAGATATTTATAGACAATGATTTCCAAATAATGTGATAACCCTCAATCGTCTCATTATGCGTGCAAGCTATAACAATTTGTATATGCGAGCAATACAAAGTAATATTTTTTTACATACCAACTGGTCCAACATTCCAGTAAGTAATTTTTGGTATTTTTCAATACTTTTTTTCCATAAAAAAAAACATATTACACACATAAGTCATTTATATAATGTTCCACATAAGTCATTTATATAATTTCCATTTCTCTTTTTGGGATATGGGATTTAGGTTAAGAAGACTGAAACACAAATAAGAAAAGAAAAAAAATGAAATAAACAAAACTAACAAAGGGCAGAATTTAAAATATAAAACAATAAACGGTATTGTACTTAGGTAAAAAAAAACATTATATAAGATGCATGTTTAAAGGAAACAAATGAGAAAATGTAACTAATCACCGTTTTTTGTACGGTTTATTATAAGGTCTTTAAAGTAATGAACAGTACATTCTGGTATTTTTTCGTTCAGAGATTTTTTCATTAATATTATTGGCAGCCACTTTGTGATAAAATCTATTCATTTTTTAATTTAAATTTTATTACTTTATTTTGTACCTACCTGTTTTTTCTGTTTTGTTTTGTTATATGTAATTTTACAAGAAATTTTTAAAGTAATTTTAACCAAAGACTACCTTCAATTTTTAATGTATGCATTATTGCATTGCTCTTTTTAAATAACGATAACAGCTTTTGTGCGGTTGAATGCAAATATTCAAAACTAGAGAACAATACATACAGTCAATTCTGAGTTTAGAGATTGCTTATTTTTGCAGAGATTTTTCTGTATTTTCTAATAAACCAACCAATTTGCGTTCCGGCCATACCCCTAGTCTTATAGGTGACGAATCAGAAGGATTGTACTGTATTTCTTTTACCCTGCTAAAACGTAGAAGGATTTTGAAACATCGTTTAATATTATAATCATTCTTCATCTTTTCATCGTCGCATCGTTTGTCCTGAAAAAAGATACATTTAAACATTAAAAGCCACTTTAATTTTATGTACGATAATAACACCAGAAACGAAAATTGTTAATTTGAGATCTAGTCTCACGCTTCAGGTTCTAGTCATGTGTTTTTTTTGTTGTTGTTACTTCAGATGTACATTTTAAACAATTTTGTCCTCATTCCATAACAGGCACTGCAATAAGCTGTTCCAGTAATATAAATAATAAGTAGGTATAAATAAAACATCAACTTACATAAAAATAATACGTCGATATTTTAAAAGGATTTTAAAATGTTCAGAGAAGAAAGGAGGGGAGGGACATTCACATTTCGTTTTTTCAGGTTTTTCAGAACTTCCATGACTTTTTGTTTTCCTTTTAGAAATTTTAAATACAAAAATTACCCTATTTCGACCAAATAGGTCTTCGGGATATTACTGTCAATAATGGCGAAATGTTCCGAATTATCGGAACAACTGGCAACCCTGTGTGATATGTACAAGTACATATGGTAGACAGAAGGTGGATCTCGGAATTCCATTTACCTGCTGTAATTTGTAACTTCGACACATTTTCTCGTCTCAAATTTCTTATACGAAGATTCAAAATATAGCCCGATTTTTAAACGAAGTTGTGGTGAGTATTTTAATACTTGTATGATTATGGAGAAAATATTATTACTTTCTACTTATGTAGCCAATATCGCTTCTGAGATTATATATATTATATAAGAATAAGGCAACAATAGCACCATCATTAATTCCGATATGGATGTAAATATATATATAAATATATATATATATATATATATATATATATATATATATATATATATATATATATATATATATATATATATATATATATATATATATGTCCACCTCCGTAGTGTAATGGTCAGCACGCTCGGCTACCGTTCTGGAGGTCCCGGGTTCGATTCCCAAGGGGGGTAAAATAAACATAAGTGATTTTTTCACTGTAATATTTATTTAATATTACCCTGGACTGGTACCTGAAGCGGAGGGCTGATCACCTTTCCTTCATGTGTAAACGATCAAGATAACACTGCGTTTATATGACGCAGTGCCCTATGCACCATTGGGTGCGGATAAGGGTTTTATTATTATTATATATATATATATATAAATATATATATATATATATATATATATATATATATATATATATATATATATATATATATATATATATTGCATGTATACATATATATATACAACTGCTCCATTGATTGAATACAGTGAACAACGAACAACGAATTATACATATACCAACTGGTACGTTGTTCACTGTATTCATTCAAAGGAGCAGTCGATCAATAATATAAAAGTTAGGTGATCAATTATATGCCTTGGTACTAGTCTTGATTGATCAATATTGTATTAGAAAAACTTCGGCGCATTGGAGGAGGGTGAGAAAATTTAACAATAATCTTATCGACGACAATAGCCAACAATAAAAAAACTTACTTTTACTTCAAAATTTCCAATAAATGTGGAATTGTTCAATTGCCTTAATTTTTATTATTGTAACTTTTTTGTTAATGTAATGTTATGTTTATTATTGTTTATGTAACTATTTTTTAATCAGAAACTTTTTTTAAATGAAAAACTATAAAATTCCATATGATCATTCTTTGTGAACAACCGACAAAACTGAAAAAGAATAAATGATGCCACAAAAATTCAAGTGGTTTAATTAATGTTAAAAACAAAGTGATAAACGAGGCCTCAGTTTATATAAACTTTCACCTGTTTACGGAACATTGACCCTCTCGTATCAAGGTTAAGGCACTGGTTCTCTGGTATTGGAATCAGATATTCGCAAAATCACTCACTCATTCATTCCATCGCATATCCACAACTTGCCAAACATTTCCCCGTGAAAAGAAATATACCAAAGTAGGAATAATTTAATAATCATATACTTTTTTATTGACATCTTAACACATACAAATATGAAAGTCTGGGCATTTACAGGACATCCACCAATTCTACCTATGATTGACAACCACACTTCTCAAATTTTAGGAACTTCTAGATATTTCTAGAACACGAGATTGATCAATATATCTAGAAGTTCCAATTACTACACTAATAAAATTCTTGAAATTTCTACATATATTGATCAAACTCGTAACACAGTTTGCCCAAGTTCACAATAGCCATCTATGGTGGGACAAGGAAACCGTTTATTAACCAGAGACTCTTTCCATTTGTATGTGAGGTCCAAAACCCATTATTGATCCAAATCTCCTATAATCTTCTGATCTAGACAGATCTGTGAACTAGTATTTAGACACACTCAAAATGTTGTAATAATTAAAAATTTATTGCATAAATATTTTTCATCTGGATTCTATTTCTAAAGACTGAGGGCCGTTTTAAAATACTTCTTATTTCTGTGCTTTCTGGAGTGGTTCCCTGGACTGGTACCTGAAGCGGAGGGCTGATCACCTTTCCTTCATGTGTTGACGATCAAGATAATACTGGATTTATATTATGCAGTGCCCTATGCACTATCGTATGCGGATAGAGGTTAAAAAATGCATTCAAAAGCTTCTCAGTAAGTGTTCTCTGGTTTGGGAGTTTAAGATCCTCTTACTACCCTATGCACCATTGGGTGCGGATAAGGGTAAAAAGATTAAATATCTCTCGGCAATATATCGCAGCATGTTCTAAACACTATTGCGGTGATTTGAGAGTTTCGGGTTCAATAATTTGTTTATTTGCTCATATCGCTCACTCCTTTCAAGAACGTCAAAAATCAAAAAACTTGATTTTTCATGAGAACGTTTTTAAAGTTTAAAAATATAAAACAATAAATTAAAAATCAATATCAAGCCACTTATTAAACTTTTTACTGTGCAACAGATCTTTTTAGGTTAAACCTAAAGGTTTTTTCTCCATTTAAAAAATAACTAGTACTTATATTTAAAAAAAAATTAAATAATACATTTTCTTCAAAATGCAAAAACAACACTTTCTGCCCTGTAGCGGGTAAATATTAAGTTAAAAATATGCCTCTTTTGCTGGGATATAGTACATTTTCTGGGCATTCTGAAAACATGCACAGCAGAAAATTTACAATTTTTGATTTAAGACGTTCTTGAAAGGGGTGAGCGATATGTACCTACATGTAAATGCCCGTTTGTCTGCAAGAAGTCTGGCAACACCGTCACTTAGTGAGAAACCGATCATAATAAATAATGTATGTACACTATTATATAAATATTTTAGAGAGTAAGTGACTGAGAAATGCAAAGTAGTGACTTCGGGTATTTTAATTATAATAATTTTTGACGGGCGCAGTTGAGTAGACGTTCGCCAATGAAATTGTAGAAAATTGCATTCTCACCGATAAAATAGATTTAAAAAAAAAGATTTATTGTGTTTTGCATCTAGAATCAATATTTAAGAGTGTGTGCACAGTACTGAAAAAGATAAGATACGTTGCTAGAGGGATGATACACAGATGAAATTAAATGATAATAAAAAATAAAATAAAAATCATAACGTTTTTATTTTGTAATTTAAAGTAATAATTTCTAAGTAATTTTAATGAATAAAACTTTTATTGATTCAATACTTACTCTTATATTTAATCACATCAATATGTAAATTTCGAAAAAGTCATAAAATGAAAATAACAAATTTTAAGTTACATACTTAATAGACTTTTTAATATGGAACATATACTCATTAATTAAAAAGTGACGGCGAACAATTGGAGCCGAACTTTTGGAGCTACGAGAAATCTATTGCCAACAGTGTCTAAAATATGTTTATTTGCGCCAACATTTATTTCCTAAAAATAATAATAGATCTAGCCAACGAATTAATAATTTATTAGAAATCCCTTTTTGTAAATCCAGACTTGCGCAAAGACACTCATTTTTCATAGCTCCAAAACTGTTCAACTTATTCCACAAAGACTATTTGTTAGATGTTAATTCCCTAAGTTCGTGTAAATTTAAAAATTTGCTTAGATTATTTATAAAAGAGACAGATTTAAGTTCCTTTTTCATTTAGCACATGATCGCTAGCTTTTTACTTTTTTACTTTGTCATCTTTTTTATGTTTAAGTTTTAATTAAAAAAAATAATAAAAAATTGCTCCCTGAGAGTCAAGTATTTTTTTTTTTTTTTTTGTATTTAAATTAAGTTTTTTGTATTTTGTATTAACTAATTACACTTAGAAACCTATACCCTTATACCCTGTCCTATGACTATTTATTTTGTATACCCACACACAGGCCATGCCTTTTTGGGATCTTTTTTTGTATTCATTTTTATTTTTTATAAATATTTTTTGTTTTTGAATTTATGTTTTGCAAAAGAATTTTAAATAAAGAAAGAAAAAAAAAAATGAAATCACTTTTTATATTTTTTTAAGAAATATAAAAAATATAGTATATCAAAAACGGAGCTTTACCTCTTTTGCTGCAATATACTCAGTTATATATATATATATATATATATATATATATATATATATATATATATATATATATATATATATATATATATATATATATATATATATATAATTTTTTTATTTATTTATTTAATATAGTTACATTTTTTAGTACAACATAAAACATTTTCTTAACATTTATACATATGGAAAACTTTTAGTTTTAGATTCGCTGTGCCTCTCCAAAAAAGAGACTGAGCTCTTGTGCTTGGAGAGGGACTTACACTCACGGTTTAATGTTTTATATAATTAATGGTATAATAGTCTTTTTTATATATATTTTTTCAAGATGCAATGTGCAGTAATTTTTTTCTTAAGAATTTTTATAATTTCTTTAGGAAGTTTATTGAAATATTTAATTCCCAATATATTTGAAGTTTCGTTGAAATATATACCTACTGTTACATATTGTTACAACTTAATTTTAGTTTATTGAAGAAATATTTATCTGCATTTGGTGTGAAAATAAAGTCGCACTATCCAGAACTTTTTTTCTACGAAGTGTTTGTGATTGGAGCATTCAGGTTTCAATTGAGAACAGTCGTAAATTTGCAGCATTCACTTCTGACGGATTTTCATTCATTCAACAGCCACGTTATTAAATTTATTTTATTGATCAACATTACTGGTCTCATAAAATATCAATATAAAATCGCCAAAGTTTAACTTAATAATTAAAAAACATGTGTGTGAGAATTTGGCAAACATATAAATGTATAAAATAATATTACTCAATTAACCCTAATTTTACTCTGCGAAAAATATTTCAGTATCGAGTTATTATGTGGGCTATTCATATTTTCATGTACGCAATAATTTATTCACTAGGATATCCTGTTACGAGAAAGTGGATACTGGAAATTCTTGGAATATTTTGGACGAAGTTTGAGCAAATGCGAGGTAAAACCATACTATAAATGTGTTGATGGGTCAAACAGTAAAACGTCTTGTGTATACATCTTTTAGCAATGCCCAGAGATACCATATTCTCATCTCAATATATGGTTTTATCTATATTGAGTCATAAATCAAAACTTTTCATTAGGTTTTCTTGGTGTTGTACATATGTTATATTGATATTCATTGACAACATTTTTAGACCACCACACTACTAAAATTCTTGGAAGTTCTATATTTATGATCCAATTTCGAAATCACTAGAACTTCACTAGAGACATTTATTGGTGAGATGAAAATAATCTTTTTATTGAGCAGAAACTCTTTTTATGAAAATAAACTCATATAATTGGAGATAATCCAGATTCGTAAGTATTTGAACACACTCAAAATGTTGTAAATATTATACGTGTATTCGAAAAATATATTAAGCGCAAACATTACACAAACGCAAAACCAACACTTTCTGCCCTGTAGCGGGTAAATATTAAGTTAAAAATATGCCTCTTTTGCTGGGATATAGTACATTTTCTGGGCATTCCGAAAACATGCACAACTGAAAATTGACGATTTTTGAGTTATTACGTTCTTGAAAGGAGTGAGCGACATGTACGTTTTGCCAAAACCCGTCCGTTCGGTGAACGATTGACCATGATTGAAGAGAGTCGCGAAAGTGGGGGTTGCAAGTTCATTGACTGGCGGGCGGCGCGCGAGAGGAGGTGAGTGCCATCGCTCGCCACTGGCCTCTTGCTGCCTGCTGGCGGCGATGCACTCACTAGCTTGTCGGCATTAGCACTCTTGCACGCTACAGGTGAATGACGATCTCTTGGCGTGCCGGCTTATGCATTTTCAAGCCTCAAAACAAGCGAAACCACGATAATGACACCTGAAAAATAAATTACTGAAATTCAGAATTTTAGATGTCTTTTTTACAAAAAAAAATTATTACATGAATGTTTTCCGCAGATACTCAGTGGCACATTTTATTAACTTTATAAAATTAAACAACTTTGTTTTAACCACTTTTTTAAATTTATTATTAATACACTTTAACCCACCGGTTTCGACAAGAACCTTGTTAAAAAAAGTGGTTAAAACAAAGTTGTTTAATTTTATAAAGTTAATAATTTTTTGTTATTTTTTTTAAAAGAGCATATGAATAAAATGTCAAATAGCATTTCTTTAGTAACAACCACCATACCGTTTTCTTAAAAATTGCATGTCAACTGGCAATGAGAATAGTCAGGAACAGCTGATCGATCAAGTTAAGACAGCAGCAGGCACCTCGGCGGTTGGAGCGCTACGTGCAGCCCAGTCAAGGGATAGCTAGAAAAGAGATTTTGCTTCCACAAGGGTCATAACTCTCAGTAAAGAAGACTTAGACGGAGAAGAAGTTTGTTGTTTCGATATTCACTTTTTAGTAAGACAAATTTTTATTTTATATAAAACCCGTTTAAAAAAAAACGCGTTTTACCACGATATTAAATTTAATTTACGAATACATTACACATAAATACTCGGCCATTCGGAAGGGGGGGAGTATTTTAAAACATATTACACGAATGTATGTTAAAAAGATTAAACTGCTTTTAAATATGTTATGTTAAAATGTTGATCCTTCTATTTCTATCGGCTTCTTCTTAAGTAAAAAATAATCATCATACTACTATAGAGCTACCGCCTATTCTCTGCTTTGATTAAATCCATTGATACTGTTTTAATATTTGAATCGTCAAAAAAACTGGCTCCCTTTTGTTTTTGTTCTCCAAGAAAAATAGATAACAAATTTTGGGTGATCATAACCGAATATTGCGATTGCCAAATACAATCGTTTCAGTCCCCACGTACTATCGCCTTCTTCAAGATTCCATACTCATCGCGTTGTTCCGTTAATCTGCATTGGCGTAGGAAAACGCCAAGATACTCAAAATTTCAAGAAACTTGAAAAACAAACACTTTATATTATTTTTTGACATTTCATCAAAGATGAAGAAGAATATGGAAGTCTGGGCATTTACGAGGCTTACGACCGTCATAGGCTGGTTTAAGTGATCACTTTACACACGTGTAACATTCACCAATTCTACCCATTATTGACAACCACACTACTCAAATTCTTGGAAGTTCTATATATATGAACCAATTTAGAAACTTTGTTCTTGAATCACTAGAACTTCACTAGAGACATCTATTGGTGAGATGTAAAGAAGCTTTTTTATTAAGCAGAAACTCTTATATTAGTATGTGAGATCCGAATCCCGGATTATAATCACACACATGAGAAACGCCAGAAAATACCATTTTCATTTTTATTATTAAGCTTATAATTTGACCAGATAATTTATCTTTGATGATAGATATTTATATTTATCTTTGATGAAATGTCAAAAAATAATATGAAAATAACTCCTGTAATTGGAGATAATCCAGATTTTGTGAACAAGTATTTGGACACACTCAAAATGTTGTAAACAAACACTTTACATTATTTACTTACATATTTGGCATATGGAATAATATGAAAATATATAAATATTATATATATATATATATATATATATATATATATATATATATATATATATATATATATATATATATATATATATATTACTAAAAATAATTGTCTCAGACGACTTTTGTATTTATTTGTGTACACATTACTAGTTTCGAGAAAAAGCAATGATCTCATCGTCAGAATAGAAAATAACATACGCATTTCATTAGTCTACTAGGTTTTTTCACACACACATATATATGTTTAAATCTTCTTCAAACCCGTATTCGCACCCCAATGGTGCAAAAGGAACTACATCATATAAACGCAGTGTTATCTTGATCGCTGACACATCAAAGAAATTTTATCAGCCCTCCGCTGTAGGTACACGCCAGGGTAATATTGATTATATTTTACATTTTTCTCATTATTTTAAATATTAAAAAAAAAATCTTGCCTTATGTTATATGATGCGTTGGATAGTAAACAAACGTAACCAAGACGTTTTTGTCGACATGATTCGGTCTAACGTGACGACGAACGCAATTAACGAACACATGTTGTTTTATGCTTTGACATCTCATTAAAGATGAAGAAGAATATGGAAGTCTGACTTCCATATTCTTCTTCACTTTGATGAGATGTCAAAAAAATAAAAAATAAAATTACTTCTATAATAGGAGATAATTCAGATTTGTTAACAAGTATTTGGACACACTCAAAATGTTATCAACATACATATTGTATGTATTTCTTGGAAGTTTTCTACATGTAAAATAAGATTTTTTAGTTTTATTATGTACGACGCTGCCTCCTGAAGTTTACTTTCACATTTCTGCCGCCCGTTGCTTCATCGCTCATCACGAATGTTGCGTTGTGTCCAATACATTGACATTATGCACCAATCCAAAAAGAAGAGGGAACCTTTCTTCTTCCTTCTACCCCTGTAAATACTCTTACCCCTAGCACCTAGCAGCATACTCAGATAACCTCTTTTTAAATCTTATAATAAGTAGATAAAAACAATTAATAATAGTAATATTAAACGTATTACATTAGCCCTGGTGATGAAAGACATAATGAGTTCAGAAACGTTAGAAATAAGTGATCGAGATGAACTCCAAAAGAACCTACAAAATATTACAAAATATTTTTATTTCTGTTAAAATAATTAATATTCTTATATTACTTTAAATATTATTTTTCTCTTTGCACATTTTTATCATTTGTTTGAAATTTTGTACGGTAGATGAGATAACTTTATATTTTCATTAATTGATTCGGCATTATGGTAAAATCTATCCATACGTTTTTTTAAATGATTCGGAATACATCGAAACACGTGTCACGATAGATTTGAAGAAATAGGGGTATTTACCAAGTAAAACTTAAATCAAAAACTCAATTTTATTGTGAAAAGTCGATCACTCCCATTAAAAACGTTGACCACCTCTGTTTCGAGTGTTGAGCGGCTATTAAATAATTAAAATAAACAACAAATAATTGTTTTTACTTCTACAAAATTGTTTGTTGGCGATAGTATCTTGTTTTTCCAACGACTAGACATATATAGGTATATGTGCGTTACTGTACTGTAAAAATCATGAAAAAATATTGGCCAGTAAAAATATTGAGCATACTTTATATTATTGCGTACAACGGACTTAATAAACTGACTTACCAGAGTTAACTAAAAAAACATACATGTTGTGTCATACAACCACATATGACATATCGTTGGTGTAAAGATTAAATTCATCATGATAAATTTTACAAATACGTCACACATGTTCATCTTGGATTGTCTTCTCGACATTCCTCCATCTCTCCCTTCATCCTTCAGTCATTTGCGTATCCCCTAAACTTTAGGGACTATAGTATTGTTCCGCAAAGTGTGTGCCGCGGCACACTGGTGTACTGTGGTGCTTAGTTGGTGTGCCGCGAAAAAAAGTCTAGTTTTGTGAGAATAACACAATTGCTGCAAATTTTGATTGCCTGCGCTCAGTTAAGTAGGCTCACATTTCGCATTAAACATAATATGTTTAATATGTTACCATAATATGGTAAATATGCACATATAAAATTTCTTAATTTGGTCGGTGTACCTTGAATAGAAAAAGTTTGCGGAACATTGCCCTAAAGAACCCCTATTGCACTTGTGACTTCAATGAATATGTGAGCTTCTCTTCCTCTTCGGCCCTCCATATCCCTAACTTTCCTAGGCTATTGTCTCTTCCAGACATGGATTTCCATAAAATTAACTAACTATCACGCCGCTTTCCCGTAAGGATAGGCAGAGAGATTAGAACGCCACACCAAACTGTCTTTGCAAAACAATCTTCGCCTCTCTCACATTCATGAGTCTCCTCATGCATACTAACCTGACCGCTTTCAAGCATTGAAATACTAGATCATGCAAAGTTTTCCTCGATCTTCCTCAGCTTCTATTTTTTTTTTTGCTTATTGTGTGAAAATAGATAAAAAAATAAAAAGCGTATGTAAAAAGAACTCCACCGACAAGGCAAATAAGGTGGCTTGGTTCGTCTCTGCAATTAAAAAAAATGTGTATGTATTTTTAATTGAATATTGTAAATGTATTTATATGTAAACATATATACAGTTAACAATAGAATGTTTTTAAAAAAATATGGTGAAATTGTTTCTAAGCTCATTCAATTTTCATGCCTAAACCATCTCAACACACCTTTCTTACTTTAATGATATTTCTCGATAATGCTTGTCTCAGCCATGCATTCTTTCCTTTAAAAAAAACTAAGTCCAAGAATATAAGACGAGCAATGTTAATGATTTAATTAATCGTTTATCTGTCCATCCGCCAAGTCCCGCTCAGTCGGCAGCCTGGCTCCAGCTCTGGACTAACCAGAATGCTGCCGCGCAAGGCCGCTAAGTGGGTCACGGTATATAAGCTCAAGTTCAAGGCACCTTTCTTTTCATTACGAGTCCGACCGTCGTCAGTGGCGAGCGTGTTACCAACCATCTCTAGAGAGCTTTCACCTGATAATTTGAAATACATCCCAAAATCAAAAGTTTTCCGTGTGTGATTTTTTTGTGAAGTGAAATAAAAGAAGCAAGGTAAGTCAAATTTTAAAAAATCAATCGACCATTCAAACATTTTTGTTTGTTTGTAATACAGAGGGTACGTGGCTTATTATTTTTATAATTAAAAAAGGCCATTATTTTTTTGTGTTTCTTAGGATTTTTTTTGTGATTATATAAGTGTTATTTTACCTAAACGTTATTCATAGCTTCAATCAGTTCGAATTGGAAAAAATAAAAAGACAGGTTTAGCTTCATATCGTTTACATTACCTAACTTACTAAGTATAATAATTTCCAGTGATGTTCAAAACACAAGACGGACAAAAATATGGAATAAATTTATTACAAAATCATAAAATATTCCAAATTTACTTATCTGATATTTTTTTACTAATGATGGTATATATACTTTCCGTTTATAAGCATTATTTTCTTTGCTCATTAAATCAATTCTTATGGATATACGTATAATATATTTCCCTTTCACAAAAAGATAACATTTTATTTATTATTTTTCCTCAACGTTAAACTACTAATATTTATGGGGTTGACGACCGTCATAGGCTGGTTTAAGTGATTACTTTACACAAGTAAATACCCAGACTTCCATATTCTTCTTTATCTTTGATGAGATGTCAAAAAATAATATGAAAAATAACTCCTATAATTAGAGATAATCCAGATTTGTGAACAAATATTTGGACACACTCAAAATGTTGTACTAATATTTTTATCATTATTTTTATTATACTTCTTTTCACAAATTTATAGTTTTTTGTTTTGATATCTACAATTCTATTTTCTATTTCTAATTCTATTTTCTATTATTTAAACCTAATTTACATTAAAAAAATAATCTGAGGCATAACTAAGTCTGATGGGGTTAATAGGTCAGATACAGTTTAGGTAAGATAGAACTACTAAATATTTACCTTTTTTTCGATGATTTTTTCGTAATCGCTTAATCATAGTATAAAATTTAAAAACTATAATTTGGATATCTACCGGTGAAAAAATATTACATCAGAAATCTTCCCTTCAAAGGATTAATGATCTATTCGGATGATATTTTTTTAGTTATTTTTCAGTTATTTAAGAAATCAAATATCTTATCTTTTTTATTAGAAATATTCACATTTTTAATATTTCTTTTGCATTTATCTGCATAAAAACTGTTTTTGTTTGTATAACATAAATATTCATTCCGACTATGTAGGTAACCCAATTTGCTTTAAATGATTTTATAGCTTTGTGCCAAATTATTATGGTAAAAATGATTGAATTCTCTATCGTAATATTTACGACCATCTCCGCTTTTCGCGTGACTTACGGCTTATGATTCGATCGACAATAAATAATGTAATTTCCTTTCTTTTTGAATCATCATTATTTTTTACCGTCTTCCATTCAAATTTCCCGTCCAATAGATATTTATTAGTATTCATTTTATATATTATTATTTTAACCGTACAAACTGTGTGCAATTTTTTTTTTAAATGTATTGATTTTTTTCAATCAAATAACATGTTAGCTGCAGATTAAAAACGAGAGAGAAATAAAGAAAAAAACATTATTTGTTAGTATCGTAAGTTTTCATGAGTTTTTTGTTGTTGGTAAAATCTCAATGACTTAGCGATAAATAATTGCATCGGTTTGGTTAATACCGTTAAAGATGACATTTTTTAAATCGAGAACTTTTCTATACAAACAATCGCACTTAAAGTATTAATTTATTTCATAAACTTTATGAAAAAAAGGGTTTTAATATAACTGATACCCATAGGATATGAACCTATGCCTTCAAGATTTAAGAAAAATGGAATCAACCTATGTTGTATCCTTTCCACACTTGATCAAAGGAAGACGAAATAGATATGTAAAAAAAAAACACATAATGCACAAGGAAAAATACAGTATCTCAACACACTGAAACGAACATCGAAGATTTTGCTTTTCAAGTGATTTTTTTGTAGATTAAAAAATTCTAGGAACTTCACGATTTGTGTTGTGACAACCCTGTTTTGTTTAGTGCACCTGTACAACGGGGATAGCATTCCCAGTCCGGTTTTAAGAAGGAAATAGCGGGAATCCAACCTCCAGACACACTAATGGGCCAACACATGAGACGACCCCCATTCGCTACTATCTACCGACGAAAGATAACATACTAGAAACTATTGACCACTCTTCACTCACGACTTGTGTGGTTTACTATGTGTTCCTACCTGCATGGTTCGAAATGTAGATATTGAGAAGAATGATTTAAAATCAGCTTTGGTGACATCTCAACATAGATGAAGAAGAATATAGAAATCTGGGCATTTACGGGGCTGACGACCGTCATAGGGTGGATGCCCAGACTTGCATATTTTTATTCATCTTTGATGAAATGTAAAAAAATCATATGAAAAATAACTCCCATAATTGGAGATAATCTAGATTTGTGATACACTCAAAATGTTGCAAAATCATTTTTGTTGACATCTCAACATAGATAAAGAAGAATATGTAAGACTGGGCATTTACAGGGTTTACGACCGTCATAGGTTTGGTTAAGTGATCACTTTATACACGTGTAACATTCAGCAATTCTACCCATGATTGACAACCACACTTCTCATTTTTTTGGAACTTTTAGAGATTCTTGTGTTCTAGAAGTATCTAGAAGTTTAAACAAATTGAGAAGTGTGGTTATCAATCATAGGTAGAATTGGTAAATGTTATACGTGTTTAAAGTGATCACTTCATCAAGCCTATGACGGTCATAAGCCCTGTAAATGCCAAGACTTCCATATTCTTATTCATCTATGTTGAGATTTCAAAAAAATGTGTGAGTTCTCGGCAGCATCTTTGGTTGATTTGAGTAACCTTTTAATTTAACAGAGACCCTTTAACCTCTGCTATATATATATATATATATATATATATATATATATATATATATATATATATATATATATATATATATATATATATATATATATATATATATATATATATATATATATATATATATATATATATATATATATATATATATATTGTGTATCTATCACATAATTTTCAGCACACACTGAATTTTTACATCAAATACACACACAAAGTCACTTATGTAGGTACATATGTTAATTTCCGCTCTTTTATTTTTTTTTATAATTTTTTTTTAATCACACTAATTTCTTAGTTTTGTTTCGATATAATCAATGCTATAATATACAAATAACCAATTACATGTGACTAATTGTCACTTTTAGTGACACTCATCAGTAAGTGTCATAATTTGGCATTAGTCATTAATAATGAGAATAATTTATTGTAATCAGCTGTCAGCTGCTACGAAATCATTTTATTGAGAAAAAAATAGTAAATCATCTTTTACATCCTCACTAGTGTCAAAGTACATGAAATCGGTACAAATATTGAATAAATTATATTATTTTATAATAGTGTACAATTCCATTCAATTTAAAAAAATCTATTATCTGTAGTTTATTCATCAATATTCTTCTAACCCTTATCTGCACCCAATGGTGCATAGGGCACTGCATCGTATCGACGCAGTGTTATCTTGATCGTTATTTACACAAAGCAAGATGATCACTCCTACGCTAGATTGTCCAGTCCAGGGTAGTATTTTATAAATAATTGAGTGTAAAATCTCTAATTATTATATTCACCCCCCCCACTGACAATCGAACCCGGAACCTCTAGCACAGTAGCTAAATAAATTAACCATTAATAATAATATTAACTTATTAATAATATTTATCCTTTAATATTAACCTAAAAATCAGTAAAATCCACGTATTTTATACTAACGTAACCATTAAAACTTAATGCATATAATGCAGGGTTCAATATCAAAAGTAAAGAAAGGATATCAAAACCCTAACATGTAAGTGTTATTACCATGCATCACATATCTGACTATAAATTACAACAATAATTAAAGAAAACACTTCGTTTTTTACCACTTGAGTTTAATTATAGACTACATGTTTCAGAAGCTAAACTTCCATCATTCAGGTCTGTATAATAACTAAAATATAAAATATAAAATTGTTCTATAAATAAGGATAGGGGGAAAGTAAGGGGAAGGGGTTAGTCAAGGAACGGAGTTTGAAAACAAAGGAAAAATTGAAAGCAATGGCGAAGAATTTTGAAACAATATATTATTTAATAAATTATTATTAGAATTCAGGTTTTTTTGTATTTCTAAATTTTCAAGATAATTCATAATTTGGCCTTTATATGGAACAAGGTGTAATAATTTTAATTTATGGGAGTGAAATGAGTGATTAGTATCTATTATATGATTTGCAAATTCCGAAAAATAATTACTAACAAGACCGCTTTGATGTTCTTTAATTCTAATCTTTAAATTTCTCGCAGTTTGGCCAATATATGAGATTGTGATAGAAAATATATTGGCCAAACTGCGAGAAATTTAAAGATTAGAATTAAAGAACATCAAAGCGGTCTTGTTAGTAATTATTTTTCGGAATTTGCAAATCATATAATAGATACTAATCACTCATTTCACTCCCATAAATTAAAATTATTACACCTTGTTCCATATAAAGGCCAAATTATGAATTATCTTGAAAATTTAGAAATACAAAAAAACCTGAATTCTAATAATAATTTATTAAATAATATATTGTTTCAAAATTCTTCGCCATTGCTTTCAATTTTTCCTTTGTTTTCAAACTCCGTTCCTTGACTAACCCCTTCCCCTTACTTTCCCCCTATCCTTATTTATAGAACAATTTTATATTTTATATTTTAGTTATTATACAGACCTGAATGATGGAAGTTTAGCTTCTGAAACATGTAGTCTATAATTAAACTCAAGTGGTAAAAAACGAAGTGTTTTCTTTAATTATTGTAACATGTCTTACCACAAAGTTAATGCCGAAACAATAAATAAAATAAATTACATCAATGACAATCGAGAAGTGAAATCGAACGAGAAAAGCATCCAGAATTTGGACATAAACGTCTACGAACTATTTGAGCTAGACGTTTTCTACAATGCACTGAAATTATTCCAACTTTCTAACATTCGTGGATAAATGATATTATTTCGCAGCAATTTTCCGTTTCCGCCATTTTGCCGTGTTACACTTTGCTTTCATGTGTTACGAGCATGTCAAGCTAAATAATATAAGCAAATAGATTTATCGAATTGCATGTACGAATGTGTAAGTACATTTTACGAATTCTGCATAGAAATAATTTCTGCAAATGTATCTTGTGTGATTACGAGTATATTTAAAAGAAAAAAACCATTATATTATGTATTATATTAATTTTCAGAAGTAAAATTATGTTTATGTTTTGAAATACGCTAGAATGTAGACAAAGAAATTACTACTGCTGACTTTTATCCGACCTCTAGGGTGCATAGGATTCTCTATCAAATGTTTGCAATGATTATTTTATCGTTAATTATACGAAAACAAGGTGATCAGTCCAGCGTTTTAGTTCCGGGGTAATATTTAATAAATATTAGAGTGAGAAATGTATACATTCACACACACACACACACACACTCACACACACTCACACACACACACACACATATATATATATATATATATATATATATATATATATATATATATATATATATATATATATATATATATATATATATATATATATATATATATTTATATATATATATATAATATATATATATATATATATATATATATATATATATATATATATATATATATATATATATATATATATATATATATATATATATATATATATATATATAAATACATATTTATATTTTCTTATTCTTTTTTCATCATTCAGAAATATTTTGGAAGAATCTTTAGAAAGTTTCATTGGAATATTAAATTCCGTTATTTGTAAATTAATGACTTATGACATACATTTTTTCGCAAACTACGATGAGAAGTTTATGAATAATACATAACATTTATTTTACTCTCGAATAAAATCTACTCAATTATCTACTAAATAATCTACTAAAATCTAGCATTAGAAGGCCAATAATTAGTAGAATGTCAATATAAAAAATAAATATGGGGAAATAAAACGTATAAAAACAGCAATCACTGAGCGTTTATGCGTACCTATGTATTTACCATGTGACCGTTTCCTCTAGAAATGAGCGATCGAATTAAATAATGACTTTTGGATTTAATGATTAAAAATTTATTACGCCAATTAATGTTTGTCCGCCTCCGTACTGTAATGGTCAGCACGCTCGGCTACCGTTCTGGAGGACCCGGGTTCGATTCCCAGGGGGGGTAAGAATAAATATGAGTGATTTTTTCACTGTAATATTTATTCAATATTACCCTGGACTGGTACTTGAAGCTGAGGGCTGATCACCTTTCCTTCACAAATATATGTGTTTATATGACGCAGTGCCCTATGCACCATTGGGGTGCGGATAAGTTTTTTTTTTATATATAATTAATGTATGAAATTGGTTGTGTAATGCGTATTTCTAGCTCTAAATATTTTTGACAATTTGACATCAAACCCCTTCTTTCTGAACCTAATTCTAGAATTGCGGCCATAATTTCTAAAATGATAAAGCTAAACGCATTTAAACTATAAAATTTTGTATTAATCGTTATTAGTATTTTATACTATTCTTTTGTTTGTAAATAAAAATAATACTTGACACTGGCAGAAACATCCTTTACTGGGCGACTGCTAAATAAATAAAAAAAGACATCAGTTGGGGACAAAAATATTATATAAATCGAGAAAAAGAAACCGATAACATGTACCTATATTTGGTAACCGAAAAAGTAACAGTCACATCTCTAACCCCACGTCCATTCCACGGTAATGAGTATGTAGCTGAAGACTTATCATCTTAGTTTTATATAAAAATCAAGACAATAGTGCGTTGTATGTCTAAATTATTTTTCCTATTATTATTTGTAAACTATATATAAATAATTTGTTAAATTAAAATTGCAATTGACAATCTAACTAACCACACAGCTTCCTTGGCGGGGTAGGCAGAGATAAAAAAACACCATACCAATCTGTCTTTGCAAACAATCTTTGCCTCTTTTACATTCATGCATCTCCTCATTCAAATCCGCGCATTATTAGGAGTCCTGACCTCACCAAATTCAAATATTAGAAATGAGATCCAGCTAAGATTTCCTTGGTCTTCTTTTGCTTTTTTTACCAAACATATTCGCCACATAAATTTGTTTTACTATTCGTTCTTCACTCGTTCAATTCACATGCCCAAACCATCTCAAAACTCTTTCTTAATCTAAGCGATCATACTCATCTCAGCCTTGCATTCATTCCTTATATCACCATTCAAAAATCTATTACACATCATTTTGCCGCACATTCGTCTGAGAGATCGCAATTTGACGGCATTCAGTCTATTTTCATCATTCTTTTGACAACTCCATACTCGTAAAAATTAAAAATGTCTAAATTACTCGTAATAAAAAACAACACAATTCACTTTTTCAGTTAATCGTGTTAAAAAAAAATCTTGAATTAACATTATTATAAATGATTTGAAAAAGTAAAAAAAAAAATAGTTTCTAGTGTAATAATGAAATCTATTACCGTGCATTGAAAATTGAGTTCGCGGTAAATTATAAAATTATAGTAGGCAGGTACTAATTTGTACATAGATATTTAACTTCATGACAGATAAGTAGGTGCTAGAATTTAATTTGTGCATAGAAATTCAAGTTCATGGTAGATGGGTTACTAGATAAGAAAAATGATGAATGGTAGGTACTACTGAGTACGAGGTAGATACTATACCTGCGAGGTAGTATAATATCACCCGAGACGCCTTCCTTCGCTGTAACCGTGTCGGTGGGTATTCGTGTCAAATAACAGGACTGAGGAATTCGGCACCAAGTTCGAACGTGGAACGTGAATTAAGTTATTATACAGGTACTTACCCATTAGGTTACCTGCCTGCGTACATAGTTATACCTTCTCGGGCCGACCTTTATTATGAAAAGTGAAAACTGTATACACGATCGCCCATTTGCGTTTGGAATTCACCTGTCATTAAGGAAATGGGTCATCGCACGAGAGAAACGAAATTTAATGTTTCGTAATAATAGGAAATAAATGGAATTTTAGTGAGAAATGTGAACTGTGGAACACATATTTCTTCTTCATCTTCTTCAGCCATTACTTTTTTCCATGCTTCTTTCTTAGGTTACTCTTGTCCAGTTTTGCAGGCGACAGGAACTGTGCCATCAGCCCATCATTTTTGAGTCGACATACTCCTGTTTTGGCCCTCCATTTTAGGATTCTAGATATCCATCTGTCGTTTCAATTTTCAAGTATGATACACTGAATTCAGAAAAATTAGAGCACAATACATTTAAAGGGTAAAGAAATTATATCCTATTAATAAAAAGTTGCGAGCTTCCCCTCTCATTGAAATATATTCTAAGTAATTTTCCTACTGAGAATTGGCTTACTTAGAAGTTATTAAATAATTCGCGAAGAATCTTGCATACTTTTCATGAAGGTTTTTGGTAAAAGATAATCTTACTAATTTCATCCATAGATGTCATGAAATAAACATATAGTGGATCTTTTCAGTTAAAGCATAAATACAATATATTATAACCGAAATTTGAGAAGCGTGGTTGTCGATTATGTGAAGAACTGTTAAACCAACCAATGATTGGTTGTAAGTCCTCTAAATGCCAGGTTTCCATATTCGTCTTCATCTATGTTGAGATTTAAACTAAAATCATGATATTTTAATTTGATCTAATATATTTAAATGTCACGATACGAATGAGATTTTTTTGAGAAATATATAAATGAACGTACCTTTATTATATATAACCCAAAGTAAAATGTAACCCTACATAAAAGCCATACCTTTGTGGGATCTTTTTTTATATTATTATTAATATAATATAATATCGGGGTATACTAGCTAAAAACGTCCACTCGAAAATATGAAAATTTGACTTAATGATGCATATCATAAAGTTTTCAACATTCTATAAACTGGTAAAATACACTAAGAAATTTAAAATGTCATATTTATGTGGTTTTATGAGAAAAATAAATTTTAAGTGTAATAGCGGGTATTTTATGCAGGCTTAAAACATAAAAGAACAGAGGTTATTCAAACAGGGATTTTAGAGTTTACGGTTTTGCCAGTTTACCCACGATATAATATTTTGTAATTGTAATATTATATTGTGAAATGTAAAAGAAATAAAAATAAACTTAAAAAACTTCCCTAACCGATTTTAAGAACAATCGAAATTTTTTAATGGCCTCCATTTTTTATTGATTGTTGAGTAATAAAGGGGTTATTACCGTGTATCTTTTTGTGATGCGTACTCTCAATAGAGAGTACGCATCAATTATTTATTAAATAATTGATTAGATGTTCACGATGTTACCGAAGACAGAGTTGTTTGTTATGTAGTTTGTGGATGGTGGCTGCATTCCTGTTACCTGTTATGTCGGCTCATCTCGTTATGAAGCACCACTTACTAATAAGTATGCTAATATAACAGTCCGTTAGTGACCCACAGAGCGCTGAGCGGGGCCACCTTGTGACCGAAGTGGCGTAATATCAGGTCATCGAAGTGGAGCCGCTCCTTAACAGCTGATTAGGAAGTTGGTGCAAGTACCAACTGCGTGGAATACTTAGCAAAAACATTCGAAATTCCAGAATTTAAATACATCAAAAATTTCTTTTTTTTTGTAAAATATATCCGTTTTTAAAATTCATTAGTTTGAAAATTTTCTCTTCTTCAGGGTCTTCGAGTGGAATTTTCATGTTTGCGCATATTTTTACATTTTTTTTAATTTTTCCTAGATTAATTATATTTATCTCTAGAATATAGTGTGAACACTCCATGGCGTGGGATTTGTGAATGACTAGATTTTCATAAAAAATAAGTTTAACAATAAACGATAAAGATTTTCTCAACTGATATTAATTTTTAAAAATAAAATATTCTCGCACTGGAATTGAAACGAATTAACTATGAAATGTATGATAGATAACTTAAGCGTTGCTTCTAGACTTAATTTTCTAACGACTTTGCGATGGTCGATGGACTGTATTATTAGAAATAATAACAGGAAAAACAATAATTTTTTATTGCTTTTACCGAATATAAGTAAGGTTCAAATTATCAAGTTAACTTCCGAATAGAACCCTAAAAGAATGTCTAAAAATATAATAGATTTATATTATCCACTGACACTTCGTGATGGAATTGCATTTTTAATTTATTATTAGATTAAAACCAATATTTTTAGCTTTTCCACTTTTTTATTTGACCAGCGACCGGGTTTCGTCGTTACCGACATCATCAGACTGGTGAGAGGCTTTACAAATTTGTATGTTATATATAAAAGAAGGCAGGAGTTGATAACCATGATTTGATATAATTTTATGAGAAATTAATTTAATTTTAGTGAATTTAAGTATTGTATGATATTTTAAATATTTTTTTATAAAGGTTTTTTGTATTGAAAGCACGATTTTATATAAAGTTAAAATAGATTTGTATTTTTTGTAAATGAATTTAAATTATGTAACGAGGTATCAGGAAATGCTGGTTGACGGCTCCTTCCACTAAGCTGTGGTTGTCCGGGGGGAGTCCGAAGTTCTCTGAAATGTAAATTTCCCGGCAGTCATTTCTTATCGACAAGACATTAAGGCATCTATTGTTTCTTTTCTAATGGGTAAAGTAAGGGAGAATGAATGTGTGTTACTTGATCATTTAATATGTCTTTATTATGACAATTTTTTAATCTATTTATTTCCAAAATTTCGAGCCTATCTAATTTTTTACCTTTACTACATTTGTGTAAGATTTTTACATTAAAATTTTTATCGAAATCATGATTTGACTCTATCAAGTGGTTTGCAAAAGTGGAGTTTTCTTTTTTATTTCTCCAACTTTGGACATGTTCGTTTATTCTTATTTTAAACGATCGTCCTGTTTGCCCCACGTATTCAGCACTGCATGATCCACAACTTAATAAATATGAGCCTGAATTTGTTTCTTTTTCCCTTTTATCTTTATTATTAATTAGTATCTTCCCCAGATTTGAATTATTATAAAAGGCTATGGAACATTCATCTTTGTTCGCTAGTTTTCCGATTCTGTTGCTACTATCCCCTATAAAAGATAATTTAGCCCATTTTTTAACTACTTTTGAAGTCTCTGTAATGAGAGCTTTATTTAATTGAGATGTTGCAAGTCTCTTTTGTTTTTTTCTAATTAATTGATCAATTAAACCACATTCATAACCGTTATTGGAGGCTATCGTCTTTATGATATTAAGTTCAGAGTTGTAATTATCATTATTTATTAGTTGTAATTATCATTATTTCATAGTTTAATTCATAGGCTGTTGTATGTCCCATTAAATAATGATAATTACAACTCTGAACTTAATATCATAAAGACGATAGCCTCCAATAACGGTTATGAATGTGGTTTAATTGATCAATTAATTAGAAAAAAACAAAAGAGACTTGCAACATCTCAATTAAATAAAGCTCTCATTACAGAGACTTCAAAAGTAGTTAAAAAATGGGCTAAATTATCTTTTATAGGGGATAGTAGCAACAGAATCGGAAAACTAGCGAACAAAGATGAATGTTCCATAGCCTTTTATAATAATTCAAATCTGGGGAAGATACTAATTAATAATAAAGATAAAAGGGAAAAAGAAACAAATTCAGGCTCATATTTATTAAGTTGTGGATCATGCAGTGCTGAATACGTGGGGCAAACAGGACGATCGTTTAAAATAAGAATAAACGAACATGTCCAAAGTTGGAGAAATAAAAAAGAAAACTCCACTTTTGCAAACCACTTGATAGAGTCAAATCATGATTTCGATAAAAATTTTAATGTAAAAATCTTACACAAATGTAGTAAAGGTAAAAAAATTAGATAGGCTCGAAATTTTGGAAATAAATAGATTAAAAAATTGTCATAATAAAGACATATTAAATGATCAAGTAACACACATTCATTCTCCCTTACTTTACCCATTAGAAAAGAAACAATAGATGCCTTAATGTCTTGTCGATAAGAAATGACTGCCGGGAAATTTACATTTCAGAGAACTTCGGACTCCCCCCGGACAACCACAGCTTAGTGGAAGGAGCCGTCAACCAGCATTTCCTGATACCTCGTTACATAATTTAAATTCATTTACAAAAAATACAAATCTATTTTAACTTTATATAAAATCGTGCTTTCAATACAAAAAACCTTTATAAAAAAATATTTAAAATATCATACAATACTTAAATTCACTAAAATTAAATTAATTTCTCATAAAATTATATCAAATCATGGTTATCAACTCCTGCCTTCTTTTATATATAACATACAAATTTGTAAAGCCTCTCACCAGTCTGATGATGTCGGTAACGACGAAACCCGGTCGCTGGTCAAATAAAAAAGTGGAAAAGCTAAAAATATTGGTTTTAATCTAATAATAAAATCTAAAAATATAGATAACATCAATGTATGATTCTCTCAATTCTGCAATTATTAATTTAATATTTGTTTTTCGCGGAATCTTCGAATATATAGTATTATAAATATACAGAAAGTTATTATTAAGCATAAATTATAATTGCAAGGTTGGTGTTAGTTTAAACTTGTTTTAAAGAACAGTTATCGCAGTGAGAATTATACCGTAATAATGGGTTGCTGCTATTAAATCAATAGTGGTTCTTAAATTATATAGACTTTAAACACTGTTTTAGCGACGGCGGCAAGTGAATGCGAATTGTGACGATGAATACTTCAGATGTTTGGTGCATAGGGCAGTACATTACAAAACTACATCATCGTCTCGATAGATCATAACATAATCGAAATATCACAGTTGAATTATTCCACGTCACGTTTATCCCATAGAAGATAAATATGTTTTTTTATTATTTTTATTTTTTTATTTTTACTTGGTAAACATCTACCACTATTTCTTCAAATTTATTGTGATAGGACTTTCGAGGTATCCAGCGTTATTTTCAAACACCGTATGATGCAAAATGCATCGAAACACGTGTTACAATAGATTTTAAGAAAAAGTGGCAATTACCAAGTAAAATTTAAATTTAAAATGGATAGATTTTACCACTAAGTGATTGCCAAAATTAGTAAATAAGTTCACCCCACTAGGAATAAATCGTGAGATTAATAAAAAGTTACAAAATAGGCTAGCTCAGACTGTTAGACTGAGAAATGTTCAAGGTTTTTAATAGTTTTTTTCAATCTTTATTTGCAAACTTTAATAAATATTAATTTATTAAAATTGTGTGCAGTAAAAAAAATGTCGCTACAAAGACAAACATTTTGAGTACTTCCAAATCCTAGTAAAATTATTGGATTTATCCTTAAGTGGATTAATTCAGTATATCATAGATATTTTAACGGTACCTAACGATAAAGTTTTTTGAGGGGGTAATATAGAAGTCTTGACAGTTGCAGGCCCCACGACCTTAAATAAATTAAATTAAATTAAATTAAAAATTAAAATAATGCTTGCGTTTAAATGGATCTGCAAATGCAATTTTCAACATTTTAAATACAATATTCAATGTAGTGACAACAATAAAATTTGAAAAGATTAAATACTTAATAAAAGATATGTACAACATCATGAGCTTAATGAAATATGGAGATCCAAAAAATTAAGAAGTGTGGTTGTCAATCACGGGCAGAATGGTAAATGTTACACGTGTGTAAAGTGATCACTTAACCTGCCTATTATAGGTCATCATTAGCCCTGTTAATAGACTTCCATATCCTTCTTCATATTCTTCTTCATCTACGTTAAGATGTTAAAAAAAGTTTAAAAAACTGAAGAAAACCTAGCAAGTATTTGGACACACTTAATATGTTGTAAATATTTGTTCTCAGGATTCTCAAAAGCGTCAATTATTTTGCCTCACCTGTAGTATATACTTACTTCAAAAGTGCTCGCAGACAACATGCTATGTTTGCTAAAAGTAGAGAACATTGGTTTTCCCCAACAATTCTTTATTAACTGCCAATAACCAGATGTTTTGGTTTGATGTGAAAAAATTAAGAAGTGTTATAACATTACGCTTGTTATAATATCACCTATTATCAATTCCGCGTAACAGATGGTGTGTCCACAGTTATAATAGATTCATCATCATAACCTGTATCAAATTCATTTTGATGCAAGTATGTTTAAACATATTTAAGTTCAGTTATAACAACGTGTATAGCGTCTTAATCGAAACCCGACAGAGCATTCTAATATCGTGATAAATTTAATTAATATTTTTCTGACATCCCAACTACAAGAAAAAACTCTAAGATTCCGTTATTTAATTTGCGATTGCATATAAAAACTCCATTAAAATATTATGGTAAATCATTCGCAATAAACTTATGTGAATTTTTGTTTTAATCAATCTTTTTCCTAAATGTTGCTTTTATTGAGCATTGCGCAGCGAATACAGGTTGGATAAAGTGTACCAATAAAATGTGGTTAAAACAAAGTTTACTTTATTTTATAAAGTTTATAAAATGTGCCACAAAGTCTTCGCGAAAAAAAATCAAGAAAAAAAATAAAACAAACGTGGAAAAAAACTAAATAGTTAGTTAAATAGTTAATATTGGTTCATAACCTAATAATTTCGAATGTCTCCATATGGGTATTCAGTAGGTACTTGCTACTCACCTCTATGACTCGCAAATAATTCCGTGACTAATGCACCTAACCTTGTTCGTCGCTTTCTTTTCTGACCGAGACTCTTTCGTTCAAAGCTGCTCCAATTTTTCATTGTTTAATATTATTTATTTATGTAACTTTTTTACGGTCGCACTCTATTAACTTCAAATTATTCCATTATGTAGGTGGACAGTATTTTTATACGAGATCCATCCGCTTTATCGTACATCTTCTTTTTTCAATAACTGGGTAACAAAAGACTGCTTTTCTAAACTAATAGCATTCTTTAGGAATGGATCATCATAAAAACTAAACTCGTTTGTTTGTTTTCTCTTCTTCCCATACGTGTGTCCGCGCACTATTTTTTTATAATATATATTGAAACTAGATTTTTTTAAATACATAAAATATTTTTTTTGAAAATCAAAAATTTTTCAATCTTTATCTTTTTTTTGAGTGGAATTTTTATATTTGAGGATGTTTTTAGATTTTTAAAAAAAAATCCTAGATTTTTGTATCTCAATAGAGACGAATTTATATGTATTTTTCTTTACAACGTTTTGAGTGTGTCCAAATACTTGTTCACAAAATCTGGATTATCTCCAATTACAGGAGTTATTTTCATATTATTTTTTGACATCACATCAAAGATGAAGAATAATAAGGAAGTCTGGGCATTTACGGGGTTGACGACCGTCATAGGCTGGTTTAAGTGATCACTTTACACACGTGTAACATTCACCAATTTTACCCATTATTGACAACCACACTACTCAAATTCTTGGAAGTTCTGTATATATGAACCAATTTAGAAACCTTGTTCTTGAATCACTAGAACTTCACTAGAGACATCTATCTAACCAGCCTATGACGGTCGTCAGCCCCGTAAATGGCCAGACTCCCAAATTATTCTTCATCTTTGATGAGATGTCAAAAAATAATATGAAAATAACTCCTGTAATTGGAGATAATCCAGATTTTGTGAACAAGTATAAGTACAGCCAGAAGTATCTCCACATTTCTTAAGAATATGTAATTAATTTTTTTATGTATGTATATTTAACTCCTTACCTTTTAATAATTTTTTTTCAAAACCATATATTTATATCGAAGATTTTTTTTTTCAATACAAAAACGTGTTTTGATGAAAAAAAAGCAGTATCGTTCAATGTTACCTGGGTTTAAAGAAAATCAACACACATTTATCTTACATTGGGTCTTAAAAGCATTGAAATATCATTTTTTCCTTTTCGACTTCAGTCAAAACAATGTAATCTTTAAAATTACCTTAAAAAGAAGGTAACATCTAAACGGCAAGCTGTTTGTTGGCGCCACACAATATAACTGAACGCATCGCTTCCCCTGAAGAATGTTGAAAATACCATTAAACCATATGATAAGAATTTACTAGAAAAAATAAGGATGTGCTTCTCAATTGAAGATGCTTTGAATTTATTATAAATTAATGTATTTTGCACACTTAATAAAGAAATGTTTGTCACATTATTTTTTCACATCTCAGCTAAGATAAAGAATAATATTAACATAAGTCTAGGCATTTACTGAGCTTACGACCGTCATGGTGGTTTAAGTAATCACTTTACACACGCGTAATATTCACCAATTGTCTACCATTATTTCCACCATTTTTTTTTAAGTTTCACTTGGTAAATACCAATTTTTCTTACAATTTTTAGTAGTTGAAGAGTTGCTATTTATAAAAAAAGGTTTTTACATTGAGAACATAAAATTTAGAAAATAATATATTTATATGTATTTATTTAATAATATATTCCTATATTTACATGTTGAAAAATAGGATCTGGTTTACCCACGAATGCAATATGAGTCATATTATTTTGAGAAATAATATATCAATATGATCCACCAAGTTAATGCTTTCAATATTCAAAACGCAATATGAGTCCTTTGTTGTTTTTTACTGTTTATTTTTACTATTATTTTATTTGTTTCAATAGTATTTTTCCATTTTGTTCCAGAATGCTTCACCACCAAGCCACTGGATGGGCTTTCTTGGCTCTGTTGTGCAGCAGTAGTCTTCTCACCACCGTCGCCTACCCTCAGCAAGCCCTTCAAATATCACAGGTAATTTAAAATTAAAATAAATAAACTCACTCAAATCAACCTCTATCATTGGATAAGTTAATCTTGATTCTCGCTTATACCTGAAATACAAAACACAACTAAGACAAGCGCTGTGGCGTAGTTGGTTAGACCCTCGACAACGAAACTGACAGCGAAACAAAATATATTTTATAAAAAAAAATAGTTTCAATTGATCCGGGTATTTGTGATGTATTTTTCACATTTACCTTCCCTATCTTCACTATCCTATCCGCAGACAAGCCTCTAAAAGTAAAGGATTTGCGAGTTATTATTTTTATTTTTGAAAAGACAAATTTATTGCACCAAAAACGTTTTTTATTGTATCAATTATGATTTAGGTATAATCTAACCTTACCTGATCTACAACCTGGAAACAAATTTTCTCAGTTATGTATTGATTTTAGCTTTAAGTGATAACTAGGATAATTTTTTTCAATAGATTTTTAGAGTACAGGTCACATATTAGGTTAGGTTAGGTCGATGGTTACATTTAGGAGTGGAATGTACTTGATGGTACGATGATGATTGGAGACGTTACTTTTGATATTGCACTTATATATGTAATACAATACATAACTAAGATAATTTTTTCCAGGTTCCAGGTCAGGTTAGGTCACAGCATCCACAGTACTATGCAGGAGCTGCTCCCACGGAAGACACCAGAAAGTTCGCCGAGAAGCCCAACGCGATGAAGAAGGTTGCTTTGGACGACATCGACGATATTCAGACTAACCAAATTTCGGACTCTGGTTTCTCCTGGTCCAACATGTTGGGTAAGTCAAGCGTGATGCATTTATCTTTACTTTTGGATTGGTTAAACTAAAAAGAGAAGGACTATGGACATATTCTAATTACAAATCGACGGAAGAGGAAGAAGTTCTTTTATGAAATCAGTTCTGGGTTCGAAGCCATAATTTGATACCTATGTACCATAATTTGATACCTATTTTAATAATGAGCCGCTCAGGCTCGCGAAAACAGTATGAAATGGAAACATTTGTATACGAGTATAATAAGAAAACAAATATTTCACTTAATAACAAGTTTCAGTAAAATATTCATCATCACAATGAATAAAAAAATGTATAGATAACAGAAATGCTTCCAGAATCTTTTAAAATATCAAACCAAAGTCCAAATGTCCCCAGGTATGCTAATGCAGATGTTCTTCAACGGTGGGCCGACTGGACCCAACAAGAGTGACAACTTGGACGCTGATACTGGAGTGGCGCCTTCTCCTTGGGCCAATCTCCTCTCCATGGGACTAAAGATCCTCACTGCCATCCTCGGAGGAGGAGCATCCAACGACGGCATAGACAAAGTGGACAACGGTGGATCCCCAATGCAGGTTAGGGAAACAAATATCAATAGAAAACCCCAATCTTACGCGTATTATAATTCTGCGGTAAGCCGTGCATTTATGAATGATTAAAAATACAACTTTGTAAAATTTGCTGGTAAAAGTTTGTTGTGATTTACATTCATTTGACATTAAATTAATTAACGGGTTGATATTTTAATTCAATATAGTTATTTTGACAATTTTTTGTCGTATCGCTCGTAGGACGTCATCATGCGAGTTTGATTGAAGATATTGCTAACTAACATATTATATTTAAAACAAGAAATATTTTTTTGTGGGGATTCATTAGAATTATGAATTCAAAAGTATTTTTTGGTTCGATAAATATGTCACCATCGTGTAGAAAGTTTGTTTTTCTTGATCTCGAAATATTTAAGAGTATCAATGTTTTTTGTGGTTCCTCCTGGTAATTTCTGATCTTTGAAGATCTGACCAGAATTTTATATAATGGGACGATGATCTTCAATACCTGGTTTAAAAATATTTTAATTTTAAATGGAAGTTATTTTTTAGAAGCATTTTTTTAAAGTTAGATATTTTATATAATTTCTTAGATATTTTTAAAGTGGTGATAATACATAGAGAAATATTGGATACTTTTTTTTCAATTGATTTCGAACTCCAATAAGATTCCGCCCATCAATAGTATACTGTTTAAGAATCTTATATATACTAGTCTGATGATGTCGAGAAAGCAGTAAAATACGTAAATTGCCAATAAAGTAGTGTATTAGAATATCAACTTGTGATTTAATTCAATGATACAATTTAAACATATGTATTTACTACAATCACAAATTAAGCCTCCACGTTTGTATAATCATAAAATCATTCATGAATGTATCGCTGTTTTTTATAGTATTTTAAGATAAGATTTTTTACCCACTCGATTTTTCAGCACCAAGGGTCATTTTACTACACCATCACCGTTTGTTATAGACATAGAATTTTAATTTATAATAGCTGGTGTTGGTGAAACGCTTTGTTTTTGATCGATTCATTGAGAAAAATTGCAATATTATTCAATTTCCCAACCCTGATTAATAAGCAATTGAGTGCATGAATTAAAGCAAAACAATAAAATGTGTTCAATATCAGTATTGGCTGGATAATAGCCCATTTCTAGTCAAACATCCCTGTAACCTCCCCCGCTCAT